>NW_027325093.1:0-202500 GCF_028372415.1 Notamacropus eugenii
AACCCTAAACTTCGATTCTACCAACACAAACCTTAACCCTAATCCTAACCCTACCCCTACCCCTACCCCTAAATGCACTCTAACCCTACCCCTACCCCTTACAATAACCCTAACCCTAACGAATTCTAACCAAAACTCTAACCCTAAATGTGCTCGATTCTAACCCAAACACTAAATCGTCAATTTCAACACTATCCCTAACCCTAAATACACTCGACTCTAACCCAAAAGCCATTCCTGACCCTAAGCCTAACCCTAAACCTCGATTCTACCAACACAAACCTTAACCCTAATCCTAACCCTACTCCTACGCCTACCCCTAAATGCACTCTAAACCATAACGTGATGCAAAGCAGACCACTAAAAATGTGCCTGACTCTAACCCTAACCCTAAGCCTAAGCCTATCCTTAAGCCTAACCCTCGATTCTACGAAAGCGAACGCTAAACCTAACTCTAACCCTAGCACTATCCTTAAATACTCTCGATTTTAACCCTGACCCTCAATCTAACCCTAACCCCAACGCTAACCCTAAATGCACTGAATTCTAAGCATAACTCTCACCCTAAATGTGCTCGATTCAAAGCCTAACACTAAATCGTCAATTTGAACACTAACCCAAAGCCTAAATACACTCGATTCTGATCCAAAATGCAATCCTGACCCTAAGGCTAAACCTAAACCTCGATTCTACCAACACAAACATAACCCTAATCCTAACCCTATCCCTTCCACTAGCCCTAAAAGCACTTTAACCCTAATCTTCACCCTAACGCTAACACTGAAACTGTGCTTGATTCTAACCCTAACCCTCACCCTAAGCCTAACCCTAAGCCTAACCCTCGATTCTACGAAAGCTAACCCTCAACCTAACTCTAACCCTAGCACTATCCTTAATGCTCTCGATTCTAACCCTGACCCTAAACCTAACCCTAACCCTAACCCTAAATGCACTGAATTCTAATCATAACTCTATCCCTAAATGTGCCTGATTCTAACGCTATAACTAAATCATCAATTTCAACACTAACCCTAAGCCCAAATGCTCTGAATTATGACCCCAAATGCTCTCCTGACCCTAAGCCTAACCCAAAACCTCGATTCTACCAACACAAACCCTAATCCTAATCCTAACCCAACTCCTCCCCTACCCCTAAATGCACTCAAACCCTGACGCTAACCCCAACCCTAACGCTGAAAATGCTCCTGATTCTAACCCTAATCCTAACCCTCACCCTCACTCGAACACTGACCCTCGATTCTACGAAAGCTAACCCTATACCTAACCTTCACCCTAACCATATCCTTAAATGCACTCGATTCTAACCCTCACCCTAAACATAAACCTAACCCTATCCCTAATCCTAACCCTAAATGCACTGGATTCTAACCATAACTCTAACAATAATGTGCTCGATTATAACCCTAACACTAAATCGTCAATCTCAACACTAAGCCTAACCCTAAATGCACTCGACTCTAACCCAAAAGGCAATCCTGAACCTAAGCCGAACCCTAAACCTCGATTCTACCAACACAAACCCTAACCCTAACCCTAAGCTTAAATATAGTGGATTCTAGACATAACTCTAACCATAATGTGCTCGATTCTAAGTCTAACACTAAATCGTCAATCTCAACACTAACCCTAACTCTAAATGCACTCAGTTGTAACCCAAAAGGCAATGCTCACCCTACGCCTAACCCTAAACTTCGATTCTACCAACACAAACCCTAACCCTAATCCTAACTCTACCGCTACCCCTACCCCTAAATGCACTCTAACCCTACCCTACCCCTTACACTAACCCTAACCCTAACGAATTCTAACCAAAACTCTAACCCTAAATGTGCTCGATTCTAACCCAAACACTAAATCGTCAATTTCAACACTATCCCTAACCCTAAATGCACTCGACTGTAACCCAAAAGCCATTCCTGACAATAAGCCTAACCCTAAACCTCGATTCTACCAACACAAACCTTAACCCTAATCCTAACCCTACTCCTACGCCTACCCCTAAATGCACTCTAGACCATAACCTGATCCAAAGCAGACCACTAAAAATGTGCCTGATTCTAACCCTAACCCTAACCCTAAGCCTATCCTTAAGCCTAACCCTCGATTCTACGAAAGCGAACGCTATACCTAACTCTAACCCTAGCACTATCCTTAAATGCTCTCGATTTTAACCCTGACCCTCAATCTAACCCTAACCCTAACGCTAACCCTAAATGCACTGAATTCTAAGCATAACTCTCACCCTAAATGTGCTCGATTCAAAGCCTAACACTAAATCGTCAATTTGAACACTAACCCAAAGCCTAAATACACTCGATTCTGATCCAAAATGCAATCCTGACCCTAAGCCTAAACCTAAACCTCGATTCTACCAACACAAACCTGAACCCTAATCCTAACCCTATCCCTTCCACTAGCCCTAAATGCACTTTAACCCTAATCGTCACCCTAACGCGAACACTAAAACTGTGCTTGATTCTAACACTAACCCTCACCCTAAGCCTAACCCTAAGCCTAACCCTCGATTCTACGAAAGCTAACCCTCAACCTAACTCTAACCCTAGCACTATCCTTAATGCTCTCGATTCTAACCCTGACCCTATACCTAACCCTAACCCTAACCCTAACCCTTAATGCACTGAATTCTAATCATAACTCTATCCCTAAATGGGCCTGATTCTAACGCGATAACTAAATCATCAATTTGAACACTAATCCTAAGCCCAAATGCTCTGAATTATGACCCCAAATGCTCTCCTGACCCTAAACCTAACCCAAAACCTCGATTCTACCAACACAAACCCTAACCCTAATCCTAACCCAACTCCATCCCTACCCCTAAATGCACTCAAACCCTGACCCTAACCCCAACCCTAACGCTGAAAATGCTCCTGATTCTAACCCTAATCCTAACCCTAACCCTCACCCGAACACTGACCCTCGATTCTAGGAAAGATAACCCTATACCTAACCCTAATCCTAACACTATCTTTAAATGCACTCGATTCTAATCCTCACCCTAAACATAAACCTAACCCTCTCCCTAATCCTAACCCTAAATGCACTGGATTCTAACCATAACTCTAACCCTAATGTGCTCGATTATAACCCTAACACTAAATCGTCAATCTCAACACTAAGCCTAACCCTAAATGCACTCGACTCTAACCCAAAAGGCAATCCTGACCCTAAGCCTAACCCTAAACCTCGATTCTACCAACACAAACCCTAACCCTAACCCTAAGCTTAAATATAGTGGATTCTAGACATAACTCTAAACCTAATGTGCTCGATTCTAAGTCTAACACTAAATCGTCAATCTCAACAATAACCCTAACTCTAAGTGCACTCAGTTGTAACCCAAAAGGCAAACCTCACCCTACGCGTAACCCTAAACTTCGATTCTACCAACACAAACCTTAACCCTAATCCTAACCCTACCCCTACCCCTTACACTAACCCTAACCCTAACGAATTCTAACCAAAACTCTAACCCTAAATGTGCTCGATTCTAACCCAAACACTAAATCGTCAATTTCAACACTATCCTTAACCCTAAATGCACTCGACTCTAACCCAAAAGCCATTCCTGACAATAAGCCTAACCCTAAAACTCGATTCTACCAACACAAACCTTAACCCTAATCCTAACCCTACTCCTACGCCTACCCCTAAATGCACTCTAAACCATAACCTGATGCAAACAGACCAGTAAAAATGTCCCTGATTCTAACCCTAACCCTAACCCTAAGCCTATCCTTAAGCCTAACCCTCGATTCTACGAAAGCGAACGCTATACCTAACTCTAACCCTAGCACTATCCTTAAATGCTCTCGATTTTAACCCTGACCCTCAATCTAACCCTAACCCTAACGCTAACCCTAAATGCACTGAATTCTAAGCATAACTCTCACCCTAAATGTGCTCGATTCAAAGCCTAACACTAAATCGTCAATTGGAACACTAACCCAAAGCCTAAATACACTCGATTCTGATCCAAAATGCAATCCTGACCCTAAGCCTCAACCTAAACCTCGATTCTACCAACACAAACCTAAACCCTAATCCTAACCCTATCCCTTCCACTAGCCCTAAAAGCACTTTAACCCTAATCCTCACCCTAACGCTATCACTAAAACTGTGCTTGATTCTAACCCTAACCCTCACCCTAAGCCTAACCCAAAGCCTCACCCTCGATTCTACGAAAGCTAACCCTCAACCTAACTCTAACCCTAGCACTATCCTTAATGCTCTCGATTCTAACCCTGACCCTAAACCTAACCCTAACCCTAACCCTAACCCTACATGCACTGAATTCTAATCATAACTCTATCCCTAAATGGGCCTGATTCTAACGCTATAACTAAATCACCAATTTCAACACTAACCCTAAGCCCAAATGCTCTGAATTATGACCCCAAATGCTCTCCTGACCCTAAGCCTAACCCAAAACCTCGATTCTACCAACACAAACCCTAACCCTAATCCTAACCCAACTCCTCCCCTAGCCCTAAATGCACTCAAACCCTGACCCTAACCCCAACCCTAACGCTGAAAATGCTCCTGATTCTAACCCTAATCCTAACCCTAACCCTCACCCGAACACTGACCCTCGATTCTACGAAAGCTAACCCTATACCTAACCCTAACCCTAACCCTATCCTTAAATGCATTCGATTCTAAACCCTCACCCTAAACATAAACCTAACCCTATCCCTAATACTAACCCTAAATGCACTGGATTCTAACCATAACTCTAACCCTAATGTGCTCGATTATAACCCTAACACTAAATCGTCAATCTCAACACTAAGCCTAACCCTAAATGCACTCGACTCTAACCCAAAAGGCAATCCTGACCCTAAGCCTAACCCTAAACCTCGATTCTACCAACACAAACCCTAACCCTAACCCTAAGCTTAAATATAGTGGATTCTAGACATAACTCTAACCATAATGTGCTCGATTCTAAGTCTAACACTAAATCGTCAATCTCAACACTAACCCTAACTCTAAATGCACTCAGTTGTAACCCAAAAGGCAATGCTCACCCTACGCCTAACCCTAAACTTCGATTCTACCAACACAAACCCTAACCCTAATCCTAACTCTACCGCTACCCCTACCCCTAAATGCACTCTAACCCTACCCTACCCCTTACACTAACCCTAACCCTAACGAATTCTAACCAAAACTCTAACCCTAAATGTGCTCGATTCTAACCCAAACACTAAATCGTCAATTTCAACACTATCCCTAACCCTAAATGCACTCGACTGTAACCCAAAAGCCATTCCTGACCCTAAGCCTAACCCTAAACCTCGATTCTACCAACACAAACCTTAACCCTAATCCTAACCCTACTCCTACGCCTACCCCTAAATGCACTCTAGACCATAACCTGATCCAAAGCAGACCACTAAAAATGTGCCTGATTCTAACCCTAACCCTAACCCTAAGCCTATCCTTAAGCCTAACCCTCGATTCTACGAAAGCGAACGCTATACCTAACTCTAACCCTAGCACTATCCTTAAATGCTCTCGATTTTAACCCTGACCCTCAATCTAACCCTAACCCTAACGCTAACCCTAAATGCACTGAATTCTAAGCATAACTCTCACCCTAAATGTGCTCGATTCAAAGCCTAACACTAAATCGTCAATTTGAACACTAACCCAAAGCCTAAATACACTCGATTCTGATCCAAAATGCAATCCTGACCCTAAGCCTAAACCTAAACCTCGATTCTACCAACACAAACCTGAACCCTAATCCTAACCCTATCCCTTCCACTAGCCCTAAATGCACTTTAACCCTAATCGTCACCCTAACGCGAACACTAAAACTGTGCTTGATTCTAACACTAACCCTCACCCTAAGCCTAACCCTAAGCCTAACCCTCGATTCTACGAAAGCTAACCCTCAACCTAACTCTAACCCTAGCACTATCCTTAATGCTCTCGATTCTAACCCTGACCCTATACCTAACCCTAACCCTAACCCTAACCCTTAATGCACTGAATTCTAATCATAACTCTATCCCTAAATGGGCCTGATTCTAACGCGATAACTAAATCATCAATTTGAACACTAATCCTAAGCCCAAATGCTCTGAATTATGACCCCAAATGCTCTCCTGACCCTAAACCTAACCCAAAACCTCGATTCTACCAACACAAACCCTAACCCTAATCCTAACCCAACTCCATCCCTACCCCTAAATGCACTCAAACCCTGACCCTAACCCCAACCCTAACGCTGAAAATGCTCCTGATTCTAACCCTAATCCTAACCCTAACCCTCACCCGAACACTGACCCTCGATTCTACGAAAGATAACCCTATACCTAACCCTAATCCTAACACTATCTTTAAATGCACTCGATTCTAATCCTCACCCTAAACATCAACCTAACCCTCTCCCTAATCCTAACCCTAAATGCACTGGATTCTAACCATAACTCTAACCCTAATGTGCTCGATTATAACCGTAACACTAAATCGTCAATCTCAACACTAAGCCTAACCCTAAATGCACTCGACTCTAACCCAAAAGGCAATCCTGACCCTAAGCCTAACCCGAAACCTCGATTCTACCAACACAAACCCTAACCCTAACCCTAAGCTTAAATATAGTGGATTCTAGACATAACTCTAAACCTAATGTGCTCGATTCTAAGTCTAACACTAAATCGTCAATCTCAACAATAACCCTAACTCTAAGTGCACTCAGTTGTAACCCAAAAGGCAAACCTCACCCTACGCGTAACCCTAAACTTCGATTCTACCAACACAAACCTTAACCCTAATCCTAACCCTACCCCTACCCCTTACACTAACCCTAACCCTAACGAATTCTAACCAAAACTCTAACCCTAAATGTGCTCGATTCTAACCCAAACACTAAATCGTCAATTTCAACACTATCCCTAACCCTAAATGCACTCGACTCTAACCCAAAAGCCATTCCTGACCCTAAGCCTAACCCTAAAACTCGATTCTACCAACACAAACCTTAACCCTAATCCTAACCCTACTCCTACGCCTACCCCTAAATGCACTCTAAACCATAACCTGATGCAAACAGACCAGTAAAAATGTCCCTGATTCTAACCCTAACCCTAACCCTAAGCCTATCCTTAAGCCTAACCCTCGATTCTACGAAAGCGAACGCTATACCTAACTCTAACCCTAGCACTATCCTTAAATGCTCTCGATTTTAACCCTGACCCTCAATCTAACCCTAACCCTAACGCTAACCCTAAATGCACTGAATTCTAAGCATAACTCTCACCCTAAATGTGCTCGATTCAAAGCCTAACACTAAATCGTCAATTTGAACACTAACCCAAAGCCTAAATACACTCGATTCTGATCCAAAATGCAATCCTGACCCTAAGCCTCAACCTAAACCTCGATTCTACCAACACAAACCTAAACCCTAATCCTAACCCTATCCCTTCCACTAGCCCTAAAAGCACTTTAACCCTAATCCTCACCCTAACGCTATCACTAAAACTGTGCTTGATTCTAACCCTAACCCTCACCCTAAGCCTAACCCAAAGCCTCACCCTCGATTCTACGAAAGCTAACCCTCAACCTAACTCTAACCCTAGCACTATCCTTAATGCTCTCGATTCTAACCCTGACCCTAAACCTAACCCTAACCCTAACCCTAACCCTACATGCACTGAATTCTAATCATAACTCTATCCCTAAATGGGCCTGATTCTAACGCTATAACTAAATCACCAATTTCAACACTAACCCTAAGCCCAAATGCTCTGAATTATGACCCCAAATGCTCTCCTGACCCTAAGCCTAACCCAAAACCTCGATTCTACCAACACAAACCCTAACCCTAATCCTAACCCAACTCCTCCCCTAGCCCTAAATGCACTCAAACCCTGACCCTAACCCCAACCCTAACGCTGAAAATGCTCCTGATTCTAACCCTAATCCTAACCCTAACCCTCACCCGAACACTGACCCTCGATTCTACGAAAGCTAACCCTAACCCTAACCCTAACCCTAACCCTATCCTTAAATGCATTCGATTCTAAACCCTCACCCTAAACATAAACCTAACCCTATCCCTAATACTAACCCTAAATGCACTGGATTCTAACCATAACTCTAACCCTAATGTGCTCGATTATAACCCTAACACTAAATCGTCAATCTCAACACTAAGCCTAACCCTAAATGCACTCGACTCTAACCCAAAAGGCAATCCTGACCCTAAGCCTAACCCTAAACCTCGATTCTACCAACACAAACCCTAACCCTAACCCTAAGCTTAAATATAGTGGATTCTACACATAACTCTAACCCTAATGTGCTCGATTCTAAGTCTAACACTAAATCGTCAATCTCAACAATAACCCTAACTCTAAGTGCACTCAGTTGTAACCCAAAAGGCAAACCTCACCCTACGCCTAACCCTAAACTTCGATTCTACCAACACAAACCTTAACCCTAATCCTAACCCTACCCCTACCCCTTACACTAACCCTAACCCTAACGAATTCTAACCAAAACTCTAACCCTAAATGTGCTCGATTCTAACCCAAACACTAAATCGTCAATTTCAACACTATCCCTAACCCTAAATGCACTCGACTCTAACCCAAAAGCCATTCCTGACCCTAAGCCTAACCCTAAACCTCGATTCTACCAACACAAACCTTAACCCTAATCCTAACCCTACTCCTACGCCTACCCTTAAATGCACTCTAGACCATAACCTGATCCAAAGCAGACCACTAAAAATGTGCCTGATTCTAACCCTAACCCTAACCCTAAGCCTATCCTTAAGCCTAACCCTCGATTCTACGAAAGCGAACGCTATACCTAACTCTAACCCTAGCACTATCCTTAAATGCTCTCGATTTTAACCCGGACCCTCAATCTAACCCTAACCCTAACGCTAACCCTAAATGCACTGAATTCTAAGCATAACTCTCACCCTAAATGTGCTCGATTCAAAGCCTAACACTAAATCGTCAATTTGAACACTAACCCAAAGTCTAAATACACTCGATTCTGATCCAAAATGCAATCCTGACCCTAAGCCTCAACCTAAACCTCGATTCTACCAACACAAACCTAAACCCTAATCCTAACCCTATCCCTTCCACTAGCCCTAAAAGCACTTTAACCCTAATTCTCACCCTAACGCTATCACTAAAACTGTGCTTGATTCTAACCCTAACCCTCACCCTAAGCCTAACCCAAAGCCTAAACCTCGATTCTACGAAAGCTAACCCTCAACCTAACTCTAACCGTAGCACTATCCTTAATGCTCTCGATTCTAACCCTGACCCTAAACCTAACCCTAACCCTAACCCTAACCCTTAATGCACTGAATTCTAATCATAACTCTATCCCTAAATGGGCCTGATTCTAACGCTATAACTAAATCACCAATTTGAACACTAACCCTAAGCCCAAATGCTCTGAATTATGACCCCAAATGCTCTCCTGACCCTAAGCCTAACCCAAAACCTCGATTCTACCAACACAAACCCTAACCCTAATCCTAACCCAACTCCTCCCCTACCCCTAAATGCACTCAAACCCTGACCCTAACCCCAACCCTAACGCTGAAAATGCTCCTGATTCTAACCCTAATCCTAACCCTAACCCTCACCCGAACACTGACCCTCGATTCTACGAAAGCTAACCCTATACCTAACCCTAACCCTAACCCTATCCTTAAATGCATTCGATTCTAAACCCTCACCCTAAACATAAACCTAACCCTATCCCTAATCCTAACCCTAAATGCACTGGATTCTAACCATAACTCTAACCCTAATGTGCTCGATTATAACCCTAACACTAAATCGTCAATCTCAACACTAAGCCTAACCCTAAATGCACTCGACTCTAACCCAAAAGGCAATCCTGACCCTAAGCCTAACCCTAAACCTCGATTCTACCAACACAAACCCTAACCCAAACCCTAAGCTTAAATAGAGTGGATTCTAGCCATAACTCTAACCCTAATGTGCTCGATTCTAAGTCTAACACTAAATCGTCAATCTCAACACTAACCCTAACTCTAAGTGCACTCAGTTGTAACCCAAAAGGCAAACCTCACCCTACGCGTAACCCTAAACTTCGATTCTACCAACACAAACCTTAACCCTAATCCTAACCCTACCCCTACCCCTACCCCTAAATGCACTCTAACCCTACCCCTACCCCTTACAATAACCCTAACCCTAACGAATTCTAACCAAAACTCTAACCCTAAATGTGCTCGATTCTAACCCAAACACTAAATCGTCAATTTCAACACTATCCCTAACCCTAAATGCACTCGACTCTAACCCAAACCATTCCTGACCCTAAGCCTAACCCTAAACCTCGATTCTACCAACACAAACCTTAACCCTAATCCTAACCCTACTCCTACGCCTACCCCTAAATGCACTCTAAACCATAACCTGATGCAAAGCAGACCAGTAAAAATATCCCTGATTCTAACCCTAACCCTAACCCTAAGCCTATCCTTAAGCCTAACCCTCGATTCTACGAAAGCGAACGCTATACCTAACTGTAACCCTACCACTATCCTTAAATTCTCTCGATTTTAACCCTGACCCTCAATCTAACCCTAACCCTAACGCTAACCCTAAATGCACTGAATTCTAAGAATAACTCTCACCCTAAATGTGCTCGATTCAAAGCCTAACATTAAATCGTCAATTTGAACACTAACCCAAAGCCTAAATACACTCGATTCTGATCCAAAATGCAATGCTGACCCTAAGCCTCAACCTAAACCTCGATTCTACCAACACAAACCTAAACCCTAATCCTAACCCTATCCCTTCCACTAGCCCTAAAAGCACTTTAACCCTAATCCTCACCCTAACGCTATCACTAAACCTGTGCTTGATTCTAACCCTAACCCTCACCCTAAGCCTAACCCAAAGCCTAACCCTCGATTCTACGAAAGCTAACCCTCAACCTAACTCTAACCCTAGCACTATCCTTAATGCTCTCGATTCTAACCCTGACCCTAAACCTAACCCTAACCCTAACCCTAACCCTTAATGCACTGAATTCTAATCATAACTCTATCCCTAAATGGGCCTGATTCTAACGCTATAACTAAATCACCAATTTCAACACTAACCCTAAGCCCAAATGCTCTGAATTATGACCCCAAATGCTCTCCTGACCCTAAGCCTAACCCAAAACCTCGATTCTACCAACACAAACCCTAACCCTAATCCTAACCCAACTCCTCCCCTACCCCTAAATGCACTCAAACCCTGACCCTAACCCCAACCCTAACGCTGAAAATGCTCCTGATTCTAACCCTAATCCTAAGCCTCACCCTCACCCGAACACTGACCCTCGATTCTACGAAAGATAACCCTATACCTAACCCTAACCCTAACACTATCCTTAAATGCACTCGATTCTAATCCTCACCCTAAACATAAACCTAACCCTATCCCTAATCCTAACCCTAAATGCACTGGATTCTAACCATAACTCTAACCCTAATGTGCTCGATTATAACCCTAACACTAAATCGTTAATCTCAACACTAAGCCTAACCCTAAATGCACTCGACTCTAACCCAAAAGGCAATCCTGACCCTAAGCCTAACCCTAAACCTCGATTCTACCAACACAAACCCTAACCCTAACCCTAAGCTTAAATAGAGTGGATTCTAGACATAACTCTAACCATAATGTGCTCGATTCTAAGTCTAACACTAAATCATCAATCTCAACACTAACCCTAACTCTAAATGCACTCAGTTGTAACCCAAAAGGCAATCCTCACCCTATGCCTAACCCTAAATTTCGATTCTACCAACACAAACCCTAACCCTAATCCTAACCCTACCGCTACCCCTACCCCTAAATGCACTCTAACCCTACCCTACCCCTTACACTAACCCTAACCCTAACGAATTCTAACCAAAACTCTAACCCTAAATGTGCTCGATTCTAACCCAAACACTAAATCGTCAATTTCAACACTATCCCTAACCCTAAATGCACTCGACTGTAACCCAAAAGCCATTCCTGACCCTAAGCCTAACCCTAAACCTCGATTCTACCAACACAAACCTTAACCCTAATCCTAACCCTATTCCTACGCCTACCCCTAAATGCACTCTAGACCATAACCTGATCCAAAGCAGACCACTAAAAATGTGCCTGATTCTAACCCTAACCCTAACCCTAAGCCTATCCTTAAGCCTAACCCTCGATTCTACGAAAGCGAACGCTATACCTAACTCTAACCCTAGCACTATCCTTAAATGCTCTCGATTTTAACCCTGACCCTCAATCTAACCCTAACCCTAACGCTAACCCTAAATGCACTGAATTCTAAGCATAACTCTCACCCTAAATGTGCTCGATTCAAAGCCTAACACTAAATCGTCAATTTGAACACTAACCTAAAGCCTAAATACACTCGATTCTGATTCATAATGCAATCCTGACCATAAGCCTCAACCTAAACCTCGATTCTACCAACACAAACCTAAACCCTAATCCTAACCCTATCCCTTCCACTAGCCCTAAAAGCACTTTAACCCTAATCCTCACCCTAACGCTATCACTAAAACTGTGCTTGATTCTAACCCTAACCCTCACCCTAAGCCTAACCCAAAGCCTAACCCTCGATTCTACGAAAGCTAACCCTCAACCTAACTCTAACCCTAGCACTATCCTTAATGCTCTCGATTCTAACCCTGACCCTAAACCTAACCCTAACCCTAACCCTAACCCTTAATGCACTGAATTCTAATCATAACTCTATCCCTAAATGGGCCTGATTCTAACGCTATAACTAAATCACCAATTTGAACACTAACCCTAAGCCCAAATGCTCTGAATTATGACCCCAAATGCTCTCCTGACCCTAAGCCTAACCCAAAACCTCGATTCTACCAACACAAACCCTAACCCTAATCCTAACCCAACTCCTCCCCTACCCCTAAATGCACTCAAACCCTGACCCTAACCCCAACCCTAACGCTGAAAATGCTCCTGATTCTAACCCTAATCCTAAGCCTCACCCTCACCCGAACACTGACCCTCGATTCTACGAAAGCTAACCCTATACCTAACCCTAACCCTAACCCTATCCTTAAATGCATTCGATTCTAAACCCTCACCCTAAACATAAACCTAACCCTATCCCTAATCCTAACCCTAAATGCACTGGATTCTAACCATAACTCTAACCCTAATGTGCTCGATTATAACCCTAACACTAAATCGTCAATCTCAACACTAAGCCTAACCCTAAATGCACTCGACTCTAACCCAAAAGGCAATCCTGACCCTAAGCCTAACCCTAAACCTCGATTCTACCAACACAAACCCTAACCCTAACCCTAAGCTTAAATAGAGTGGATTCTAGCCATAACTCTAACCCTAATGTGCTCGATTCTAAGTCTAACACTAAATCGTCAATCTCAACACTAACCCTAACTCTAAGTGCACTCAGTTGTAACCCAAAAGGCAAACCTCACCCTACGCGTAACCCTAAACTTCGATTCTACCAACACAAACCTTAACCCTAATCCTAACCCTACCCCTACCCCTACCCCTAAATGCACTCTAACCCTACCCCTACCCCTTACAATAACCCTAACCCTAACGAATTCTAACCAAAACTCTAACCCTAAATGTGCTCGATTCTAACCCAAACACTAAATCGTCAATTTCAACACTATCCCTAACCCTAAATGCACTCGACTCTAACCCAAAAGCCATTCCTGACCCTAAGCCTAACCATAAACCTCGATTCTACCAACACAAACCTTAACCCTAATCCTAACCCTACTCCTACGCCTACCCCTAAATGCACTCTAAACCATAACCTGATGCAAAGCAGACCAGTAAAAATATCCCTGATTCTAACCCTAACCCTAACCCTAAGCCTATCCTTAAGCCTAACCCTCGATTCTACGAAAGCGAACGCTATACCTAACTCTAACCCTAGCACTATCCTTAAATGCTCTCGATTTTAACCCTGACCCTCAATCTAACCCTAACCCTAACGCTAACCCTAAATGCACTGAATTCTAAGCATAACTCTCACCCTAAATGTGCTCGATTCAAAGCCTAACACTAAATCGTCAATTTGAACACTAACCCAAAGCCTAAATACACTCGATTCTGATCCAAAATGCAATCCTGACCCTAAGCCTCAACCTAAACCTCGATTCTACCAACACAAACCTAAACCCTAATCCTAACCCTATCCCTTCCACTAGCCCTAAAAGCACTTTAACCCTAATCCTCACCCTAACGCTATCACTAAAACTGTGCTTGATTCTAACCCTAACCCTCACCCTAAGCCTAACCCAAAGCCTCACCCTCGATTCTACGAAAGCTAACCCTCAACCTAACTCTAACCCTAGCACTATCCTTAATGCTCTCGATTCTAACCCTGACCCTAAACCTAACCCTAACCCTAACCCTAACCCTACATGCACTGAATTCTAATCATAACTCTATCCCTAAATGGGCCTGATTCTAACGCTATAACTAAATCACCAATTTCAACACTAACCCTAAGCCCAAATGCTCTGAATTATGACCCCAAATGCTCTCCTGACCCTAAGCCTAACCCAAAACCTCGATTCTACCAACACAAACCCTAACCCTAATCCTAACCCAACTCCTCCCCTAGCCCTAAATGCACTCAAACCCTGACCCTAACCCCAACCCTAACGCTAAAATTGCTCCTGATTCTAACCCTAATCCTAACCCTAACCCTCACCCGAACACTGACCCTCGATTCTACGAAAGCTAACCCTATACCTAACCCTAACCCTAACCCTATCCTTAAATGCATTCGATTCTAAACCCTCACCCTAAACATAAACCTAACCCTATCCCTAATACTAACCCTAAATGCACTGGATTCTAACCATAACTCTAACCCTAATGTGCTCGATTATAACCCTAACACTAAATCGTCAATCTCAACACTAAGCCTAACCCTAAATGCACTCGACTCTAACCCAAAAGGCAATCCTGACCCTAAGCCTAACCCTAAACCTCGATTCTACCAACACAAACCCTAACCCTAACCCTAAGCTTAAATAGAGTGGATTCTACACATAACTCTAACCCTAATGTGCTCGATTCTAAGTCTAACACTAAATCGTCAATCTCAACAATAACCCTAACTCTAAGTGCACTCAGTTGTAACCCAAAAGGCAAACCTCACCCTACGCCTAACCCTAAATTTCGATTCTACCAACACAAACCTTAACCCTAATCCTAACCCTACCCCTACCCCTTACACTAACCCTAACCCTAACGAATTCTAACCAAAACTCTAACCCTAAATGTGCTCGATTCTAACCCAAACACTAAATCGTCAATTTCAACACTATCCCTAACCCTAAATGCACTCGACTGTAACCCAAAAGCCATTCCTGACCCTAAGCCTAACCCGAAACCTCGATTCTACCAACACAAACCTTAACCCTAATCCTAACCCTACTCCTACGCCTACCCCTAAATGCACTCTAGACCATAACCTGATCCAAAGCAGACCACTAAAAATGTGCCTGATTCTAACCCTAACCCTAACCCTAAGCCTATCCTTAAGCCTAACCCTCGATTCTACGAAAGCGAACGCTATACCTAACTCTAACCCTAGCACTATCCTTAAATGCTCTCGATTTTAACCCTGACCCTCAATCTAACCCTAACCCTAACGCTAACCCTAAATGCACTGAATTCTAAGCATAACTCTCACCCTAAATGTGCTCGCTTCAAAGCCTAACACTAAATCGTCAATTTGAACACTAACCCAAAGCCTAAATACACTCGATTCTCATTCAAAATGCAATCCTGACCATAAGCCTCAACCTAAACCTCGATTCAACCAACACAAACCTAAACCCTAATCCTAACCCTATCCCTTCCACTAGCCCTAAAAGCACTTTAACCCTAATCCTCACCCTAACGCTATCACTAAAACTGTGCTTGATTCTAACCCTAACCCTCACCCTAAGCCTAACCCAAAGCCTAACCCTCGATTCTACGAAAGCTAACCCTCAACCTAACTCTAACCCTAGCACTATCCTTAATGCTCTCGATTCTAACCCTGACCCTAAACCTAACCCTAACCCTAACCCTAACCCTTAATGCACTGAATTCTAATAATAACTCTATCCCTAAATGGGCCTGATTCTAACGCTATAACTAAATCACCAATTTCAACACTAACCCTAAGCCCAAATGCTCTGAATTATGACCCCAAATGCTCTCCTGACCCTAAGCCTAACCCAAAACCTCGATTCTACCAACACAAACCCTAACCCTAATCCTAACCCAACTCCTCCCCTACCCCTAAATGCACTCAAACCCTGACCCTAACCCCAACCCTAACGCTGAAAATGCTCCTGATTCTAACCCTAATCCTAACCCTAACCCTCACCCAAACACTGACCCTCGATTCTACGAAAGCTAACCCTATACCTAACCCTAACCCTAACCCTATCCTTAAATGCATTCGATTCTAAACCCTCACCCTAAACATAGACCTAACCCTATCCCTAATCCTAACCCTAAATGCACTGGATTCTAACCATAACTCTAACCCTAATGTGCTCGATTATAACCCTAACACTAAATCGTCAATTTCAACACTAAGTCTAACCCTAAATGCACTCGACTCTAACCCAAAAGGCAATCCTGACCCTAAGCCTAACCCTAAACCTCGATTCTACCAAAACAAACCCTAACCCTAATCCTAACCCAACTCCTCCCCTACCCCTAAATGCACTCAAACCCTGACCCTAACCCCAACCCTAACGCTGAAAATGCTCCTGATTCTAACCCTAATCCTAAGCCTCACCCTCACCCGAACACTGACCCTCGATTCTACGAAAGATAACCCTATACCTAACCCTAACCTTAACAATCCTTAAATGCACTCGATTCTAATCCTCACCCTAAACATAAACCTAACCCTATCCCTAATCCTAACCCTAAATGCACTGGATTCTAACCATAACTCTAACCCTAATGTGCTCGATTATAACCGTAACACTAAATCGTTAATCTCAACACTAAGCCTAACCCTAAATGCACTCGACTCTAACCCAAAAGGCAATCCTGACCCTAAGCCTAACCCTAAACCTCGATTCTACCAACACAAACCCTAACCCTAACCCTAAGCTTAAATAGAGTGGATTCTACACATAACTCTAACCCTAATGTGCTCGATTCTAAGTCTAACACTAAATCGTCAATCTCAACAATAACCCTAACTCTAAGTGCACTCAGTTGTAACCCAAAAGGCAAACCTCACCCTACGCCTAACCCTAAATTTCGATTCTACCAACACAAACCTTAACCCTAATCCTAACCCTACCCCTACCCCTTACACTAACCCTAACCCTAACGAATTCTAACCAAAACTCTAACCCTAAATGTGCTCGATTCTAACCCAAACACTAAATCGTCAATTTCAACACTATCCCTAACCCTAAATGCACTCGACTGTAACCCAAAAGCCATTCCTGACCCTAAGCCTAACCCGAAACCTCGATTCTACCAACACAAACCTTAACCCTAATCCTAACCCTACTCCTACGCCTACCCCTAAATGCACTCTAGACCATAACCTGATCCAAAGCAGACCACTAAAAATGTGCCTGATTCTAACCCTAACCCTAACCCTAAGCCTATCCTTAAGCCTAACCCTCGATTCTACGAAAGCGAACGCTATACCTAACTCTAACCCTAGCACTATCCTTAAATGCTCTCGATTTTAACCCTGACCCTCAATCTAACCCTAACCCTAACGCTAACCCTAAATGCACTGAATTCTAAGCATAACTCTCACCCTAAATGTGCTCGCTTCAAAGCCTAACACTAAATCGTCAATTTGAACACTAACCCAAAGCCTAAATACACTCGATTCTCATTCAAAATGCAATCCTGACCATAAGCCTCAACCTAAACCTCGATTCAACCAACACAAACCTAAACCCTAATCCTAACCCTATCCCTTCCACTAGCCCTAAAAGCACTTTAACCCTAATCCTCACCCTAACGCTATCACTAAAACTGTGCTTGATTCTAACCCTAACCCTCACCCTAAGCCTAACCCAAAGCCTAACCCTCGATTCTACGAAAGCTAACCCTCAACCTAACTCTAACCCTAGCACTATCCTTAATGCTCTCGATTCTAACCCTGACCCTAAACCTAACCCTAACCCTAACCCTAACCCTTAATGCACTGAATTCTAATAATAACTCTATCCCTAAATGGGCCTGATTCTAACGCTATAACTAAATCACCAATTTCAACACTAACCCTAAGCCCAAATGCTCTGAATTATGACCCCAAATGCTCTCCTGACCCTAAGCCTAACCCAAAACCTCGATTCTACCAACACAAACCCTAACCCTAATCCTAACCCAACTCCTCCCCTACCCCTAAATGCACTCAAACCCTGACCCTAACCCCAACCCTAACGCTGAAAATGCTCCTGATTCTAACCCTAATCCTAACCCTAACCCTCACCCAAACACTGACCCTCGATTCTACGAAAGCTAACCCTATACCTAACCCTAACCCTAACCCTATCCTTAAATGCATTCGATTCTAAACCCTCACCCTAAACATAGACCTAACCCTATCCCTAATCCTAACCCTAAATGCACTGGATTCTAACCATAACTCTAACCCTAATGTGCTCGATTATAACCCTAACACTAAATCGTCAATTTCAACACTAAGTCTAACCCTAAATGCACTCGACTCTAACCCAAAAGGCAATCCTGACCCTAAGCCTAACCCTAAACCTCGATTCTACCAAAACAAACCCTAACCCTAATCCTAACCCAACTCCTCCCCTACCCCTAAATGCACTCAAACCCTGACCCTAACCCCAACCCTAACGCTGAAAATGCTCCTGATTCTAACCCTAATCCTAAGCCTCACCCTCACCCGAACACTGACCCTCGATTCTACGAAAGATAACCCTATACCTAACCCTAACCTTAACAATCCTTAAATGCACTCGATTCTAATCCTCACCCTAAACATAAACCTAACCCTATCCCTAATCCTAACCCTAAATGCACTGGATTCTAACCATAACTCTAACCCTAATGTGCTCGATTATAACCGTAACACTAAATCGTTAATCTCAACACTAAGCCTAACCCTAAATGCACTCGACTCTAACCCAAAAGGCAATCCTGACCCTAAGCCTAACCCTAAACCTCGATTCTACCAACACAAACCCTAACCCTAACCCTAAGCTTAAATATAGTGGATTCTAGACATAACTCTAACCATAATGTGCTCGATTCTAAGTCTAACACTAAATCATCAATCTCAACACTAACCCTAACTCTAAATGCACTCAGTTGTAACCCAAAAGGCAATCCTCACCCTACGCCTAACCCTAAATTTCGATTCTACCAACACAAACCCTAACCCTAATCCTAACCCTACCGCTACCCCTACCCCTAAATGCACTCTAACCCTACCCTACCCCTTACACTAACCCTAACCCTAACGAATTCTAACCAAAACTCTAACCCTAAATGTGCTCGATTCTAACCCAAACACTAAATCGTCAATTTCAACACTATCCCTAACCCTAAATGCACTCGACTCTAACCCAAAAGCCATTCCTGACCCTAAGCCTAACCCTAAACCTCGATTCTACCAACACAAACCTTAACCCTAATCCTAACCCTACTCCTACGCCTACCCCTAAATGCACTCTAGACCATAACCTGATCCAAAGCAGACCACTAAAAATGTGCCTGATTCTAACCCTAACCCTAACCCTAAGCCTATCCTTAAGCCTAACCCTCGATTCTACGAAAGCGAACGCTATACCTAACTCTAACCCTAGCACTATCCTTAAATGCTCTCGATTTTAACCCTGACCCTCAATCTAACCCTAACCCTAACGCTAACCCTAAATGCACTGAATTCTAAGCATAACTCTCACCCTAAATGTGCTCGATTCAAAGCCTAACACTAAATCGTCAATTTGAACACTAACCCAAAGCCTAAATACACTCGATTCTCATTCAAAATGCAATCCTGACCATAAGCCTCAACCTAAACCTCGATTCTACCAACACAAACCTAAACCCTAATCCTAACCCTATCCCTTCCACTAGCCCTAAAAGCACTTTAACCCTAATCCTCACCCTAACGCTATCACTAAAACTGTGCTTGATTCTAACCCTAACCCTCACCCTAAGCCTAACCCAAAGCCTAACCCTCGATTCTACGAAAGCTAACCCTCAACCTAACTCTAACCCTAGCACTATCCTTAATGCTCTCGATTCTAACCCTGACCCTAAACCTAACCCTAACCCTAACCCTAACCCTTAATGCACTGAATTCTAATCATAACTCTATCCCTAAATGGGCCTGATTCTAACGCTATAACTAAATCACCAATTTCAACACTAACCCTAAGCCCAAATGCTCTGAATTATGACCCCAAATGCTCTCCTGACCCTAAGCCTAACCCAAAACCTCGATTCTACCAACACAAACCCTAACCCTAATCCTAACCCAACTCCTCCCCTACCCCTAAATGCACTCAAACCCTGACCCTAACCCCAACCCTAACGCTGAAAATGCTCCTGATTCTAACCCTAATCCTAACCCTAACCCTCACCCGAACACTGACCCTCGATTCTACGAAAGCTAACCCTATACCTAACCCTAACCCTAACCCTATCCTTAAATGCATTCGATTCTAAACCCTCACCCTAAACATAAACCTAACCCTATCCCTAATCCTAACCCTAAATGCACTGGATTCTAACCATAACTCTAACCCTAATGTGCTCGATTATAACCCTAACACTAAATCGTCAATCTCAACACTAAGCCTAACCCTAAATGCACTCGACTCTAACCCAAAAGGCAATCCTGACCCTAAGCCTAACCCGAAACCTCGATTCTACCAACACAAACCCTAACCCTAACCCTAAGCTTAAATAGAGTGGATTCTAGCCATAACTCTAACCCTAATGTGCTCGATTCTAAGTCTAACACTAAATCGTCAATCTCAACACTAACCCTAACTCTAAGTGCACTCAGTTGTAACCCAAAAGGCAAACCTCACCCTACGCGTAACCCTAAACTTCGATTCTACCAACACAAACCTTAACCCTAATCCTAACCCTACCCCTACCCCTACCCCTAAATGCACTCTAACCCTACCCCTACCCCTTACAATAACCCTAACCCTAACGAATTCTAACCAAAACTCTAACCCTAAATGTGCTCGATTCTAACCCAAACACTAAATCGTCAATTTCAACACTATCCCTAACCCTAAATACACTCGACTCTAACCCAAAAGCCATTCCTGACCCTAAGCCTAACCCTAAACCTCGATTCTACCAACACAAACCTTAACCCTAATCCTAACCCTACTCCTACGCCTACCCCTAAATGCACTCTAAACCATAACCTGATGCAAAGCAGACCAGTAAAAATATCCCTGATTCTAACCCTAACCCTAACCCTAAGCCTATCCTTAAGCCTAACCCTCGATTCTACGAAAGCGAACGCTATACCTAACTGTAACCCTACCACTATCCTTAAATTCTCTCGATTTTAACCCTGACCCTCAATCTAACCCTAACCCTAACGCTAACCCTAAATGCACTGAATTCTAAGCATAACTCTCACCCTAAATGTGCTCGATTCAAAGCCTAACACTAAATCGTCAATTTGAACACTAACCCAAAGCCTAAATACACTCGATTCTGATTCAAAATGCAATCCTGACCATAAGCCTCAACCTAAACCTCGATTCAACCAACACAAACCTAAACCCTACTCCTAACCCTATCCCTTCCACTAGCCCTAAAAGCACTTTAACCCTAATCCTCACCCTAACGCTATCACTAAACCTGTGCTTGATTCTAACCCTAACCCTCACCCTAAGCCTAACCCAAAGTCTAAACTTCGATTCTACGAAAGCTAACCCTCAACCTAACTCTAACCGTAGCACTATCCTTAATGCTCTCGATTCTAACCCTGACCCTAAACCTAACCCTAACCCTAACCCTAACCCTTAATGCACTGAATTCTAATCATAACTCTATCCCTAAATGGGCCTGATTCTAACGCTATAACTAAATCACCAATTTGAACACTAACCCTAAGCCCAAATGCTCTGAATTATGACCCCAAATGCTCTCCTGACCCTAAGCCTAACCCAAAACCTCGATTCTACCAACACAAACCCTAACCCTAATCCTAACCCAACTCCTCCCCTACCCCTAAATGCACTCAAACCCTGACCCTAACCCCAACCCTAACGCTGAAAATGCTCCTGATTCTAACCCTAATCCTAACCCTAACCCTCACCCGAACACTGACCCTCGATTCTACGAAAGCTAACCCTATACCTAACCCTAACCCTAACCCTATCCTTAAATGCATTCGATTCTAAACCCTCACCCTAAACATAAACCTAACCCTATCCCTAATCCTAACCCTAAATGCACTGGATTCTAACCATAACTCTAACCCTAATGTGCTCGATTATAACCCTAACACTAAATCGTCAATCTCAACACTAAGCCTAACCCTAAATGCACTCGACTCTAACCCAAAAGGCAATCCTGACCCTAAGCCTAACCCTAAACCTCGATTCTACCAACACAAACCCTAACCCAAACCCTAAGCTTAAATAGAGTGGATTCTAGCCATAACTCTAACCCTAATGTGCTCGATTCTAAGTCTAACACTAAATCGTCAATCTCAACACTAACCCTAACTCTAAGTGCACTCAGTTGTAACCCAAAAGGCAAACCTCACCCTACGCGTAACCCTAAACTTCGATTCTACCAACACAAACCTTAACCCTAATCCTAACCCTACCCCTACCCCTACCCCTAAATGCACTCTAACCCTACCCCTACCCCTTACAATAACCCTAACCCTAACGAATTCTAACCAAAACTCTAACCCTAAATGTGCTCGATTTTAACCCAAACACTAAATCGTCAATTTCAACACTATCCCTAACCCTAAATGCACTCGACTCTAACCCAAAAGCCATTCCTGACCCTAAGCCTAACCCTAAACCTCGATTCTACCAACACAAACCTTAACCCTAATCCTAACCCTACTCCTACGCCTACCCCTAAATGCACTCTAAACCATAACCTGATGCAAAGCAGACCAGTAAAAATATCCCTGATTCTAACCCTAACCCTAACCCTAAGCCTATCCTTAAGCCTAACCCTCGATTCTACGAAAGCGAACGCTATACCTAACTGTAACCCTACCACTGTCCTTAAATTCTCTCGATTTTAACCCTGACCCTCAATCTAACCCTAACCCTAACGCTAACCCTAAATGCACTGAATTCTAAGCATAACTCTCACCCTAAATGTGCTCGATTCAAAGCCTAACACTAAATCGTCAGTTTGAACACTAACCCAAAGCCTAAATACACTCGATTCTGATCCAAAATGCAATCCTGACCCTAAGCCTCAACCTAAACCTCGATTCTACCAACACAAACCTAAACCCTAATCCTAACCCTATCCCTTCCACTAGCCCTAAAAGCACTTTAACCCTAATCCTCACCCTAACGCTATCACTAAACCTGTGCTTGATTCTAACCCTAACCCTCACCCTAAGCCTAACCCAAAGCCTAACCCTCGATTCTACGAAAGCTAACCCTCAACCTAACTCTAACCCTAGCACTATCCTTAATGCTCTCGATTCTAACCCTGACCCTAAACCTAACCCTAACCCTAACCCTAACCCTTAATGCACTGAATTCTAATCATAACTCTATCCCTAAATGGGCCTGATTCTAACGCTATAACTAAATCACCAATTTGAACACTAACCCTAAGCCCAAATGCTCTGAATTATGACCCCAAATGCTCTCCTGACCCTAAGCCTAACCCAAAACCTCGATTCTACCAACACAAACCCTAACCCTAATCCTAACCCAACTCCTCCCCTACCCCTAAATGCACTCAAACCCTGACCCTAACCCCAACCCTAACGCTGAAAATGCTCCTGATTCTAACCCTAATCCTAAGCCTCACCCTCACCCGAACACTGACCCTCGATTCTACGAAAGATAACCCTATACCTAACCCTAACCCTAACACTATCCTTAAATGCACTCGATTCTAATCCTCACCCTAAACATAAACCTAACCCTATCCCTAATCCTAACCCTAAATGCACTGGATTCTAACCATAACTCTAACCCTAATGTGCTCGATTATAACCCTAACACTAAATCGTTAATCTCAACACTAAGCCTAACCCTAAATGCACTCGACTCTAACCCAAAAGGCAATCCTGACCCTAAGCCTAACCCTAAACCTCGATTCTACCAACACAAACCCTAACCCTAACCCTAAGCTTAAATATAGTGGATTCTAGACATAACTCTAACCATAATGTGCTCGATTCTAAGTCTAACACTAAATCATCAATCTCAACACTAACCCTAACTCTAAATGCACTCAGTTGTAACCCAAAAGGCAATCCTCACCCTACGCCTAACCCTAAATTTCGATTCTACCAACACAAACCCTAACCCTAATCCTAACAATACCGCTACCCCTACCCCTAAATGCACTCTAACCCTACCCTACCCCTTACACTAACCCTAACCCTAACGAATTCTAACCAAAACTCTAACCCTAAATGTGCTCGATTCTAACCCAAACACTAAATCGTCAATTTCAACACTATCCCTAACCCTAAATGCACTCGACTGTAACCCAAAAGCCATTCCTGACCCTAAGCCTAACCCTAAACCTCGATTCTACCAACACAAACCTTAACCCTAATCCTAACCCTACTCCTACGCCTACCCCTAAATGCACTCTAAACCATAACCTGATCCAAAGCAGACCACTAAAAATGTGCCTGATTCTAACCCTAACCCTAACCCTAAGCCTATCCTTAAGCCTAACCCTCGATTCTACGAAAGCGAACGCTATACCTAACTCTAACCCTAGCACTATCCTTAAATGCTCTCGATTTTAACCCTGACCCTCAATCTAACCCTAACCCTAACGCTAACCCTAAATGCACTGAATTCTAAGCATAACTCTCACCCTAAATGTGCTCGATTCAAAGCCTAACACTAAATCGTCAATTTGAACACTAACCCAAAGCCTAAATACACTCGATTCTGATTCAAAATGCAATCCTGACCATAAGCCTCAACCTAAACCTCGATTCTACCAACACAAACCTAAACCCTAATCCTAACCCTATCCCTTCCACTAGCCCTAAAAGCACTTTAACCCTAATCCTCACCCTAACGCTATCACTAAAACTGTGCTTGATTCTAACCCTAACCCTCACCCTAAGCCTAACCCAAAGCCTAACCCTCGATTCTACGAAAGCTAACCCTCAACCTAACTCTAACCCTAGCACTATCCTTAATGCTCTCGATTCTAACCCTGACCCTAAACCTAACCCTAACCCTAACCCTAACCCTTAATGCACTGAATTCTAATCATAACTCTATCCCTAAATGGGCCTGATTCTAACGCTATAACTAAATCACCAATTTGAACACTAACCCTAAGCCCAAATGCTCTGAATTATGACCCCAAATGCTCTCCTGACCCTAAGCCTAACCCAAAACCTCGATTCTACCAACACAAACCCTAACCCTAATCCTAACCCAACTCCTCCCCTACCCCTAAATGCACTCAAACCCTGACCCTAACCCCAACCCTAACGCTGAAAATGCTCCTGATTCTAACCCTAATCCTAAGTCTCACCCTCACCCGAACACTGACCCTCGATTCTACGAAAGCTAACCCTATACCTAACCCTAACCCTAACCCTATCCTTAAATGCATTCGATTCTAAACCCTCACCCTAAACATAAACCTAACCCTATCCCTAATCCTAACCCTAAATGCACTGGATTCTAACCATAACTCTAACCCTAATGTGCTCGATTATAACCCTAACACTAAATCGTCAATCTCAACACTAAGCCTAACCCTAAATGCACTCGACTCTAACCCAAAAGGCAATCCTGACCCTAAGCCTAACCCTAAACCTCGATTCTACCAACACAAATCCTAACCCTAACCCTAAGCTTAAATAGAGTGGATTCTAGCCATAACTCTAACCCTAATGTGCTCGATTCTAAGTCTAACACTAAATCGTCAATCTCAACACTAACCCTAACTCTAAGTGCACTCAGTTGTAACCCAAAAGGCAAACCTCACCCTACGCGTAACCCTAAACTTCGATTCTACCAACACAAACCTTAACCCTAATCCTAACCCTAACCCTACCCCTACCCCTAAATGCACTCTAACCCTACCCCTACCCCTTACAATAACCCTAACCCTAACGAATTCTAACCAAAACTCTAACCCTAAATGTGCTCGATTCTAACCCAAACACTAAATCGTCAATTTCAACACTATCCCTAACCCTAAATACACTCGACTCTAACCCAAAAGCCATTCCTGACCCTAAGCCTAACCCTAAACCTCGATTCTACCAACACAAACCTTAACCCTAATCCTAACCCTACTCCTACGCCTACCCCTAAATGCACTCTAAACCATAACCTGATGCAAAGCAGACCAGTAAAAATATCCCTGATTCTAACCCTAACCCTAACCCTAAGCCTATCCTTAAGCCTAACCCTCGATTCTACGAAAGCGAACGCTATACCTAACTGTAACCCTACCACTATCCTTAAATTCTCTCGATTTTAACCCTGACCCTCAATCTAACCCTAACCCTAACGCTAACCCTAAATGCACTGAATTCTAAGCATAACTCTCACCCTAAATGTGCTCGATTCAAAGCCTAACACTAAATCGTCAATTTGAACACTAACCTAAAGCCTAAATACACTCGATTCTGATTCAAAATGCAATCCTGACCCTAAGCCTCAACCTAAACCTCGATTCTACCAACACAAACCTAAACCCTAATCCTAACCCTATCCCTTCCACTAGCCCTAAAAGCACTTTAACCCTAATCCTCACCCTAACGCTATCACTAAACCTGTGCTTGATTCTAACCCTAACCCTCACCCTAAGCCTAACCCAAAGCCTAACCCTCGATTCTACGAAAGCTAACCCTCAACCTAACTCTAACCCTAGCACTATCCTTAATGCTCTCGATTCTAACCCTGACCCTAAACCTAACCCTAACCCTAACCCTAACCCTTAATGCACTGAATTCTAATCATAACTCTATCCCTAAATGGGCCTGATTCTAACGCTATAACTAAATCACCAATTTGAACACTAACCCTAAGCCCAAATGCTCTGAATTATGACCCCAAATGCTCTCCTGACCCTAAGCCTAACCCAAAACCTCGATTCTACCAACACAAACCCTAACCCTAATCCTAACCCAACTCCTCCCCTACCCCTAAATGCACTCAAACCCTGACCCTAACCCCAACCCTAACGCTGAAAATGCTCCTGATTCTAACCCTAATCCTAAGCCTCACCCTCACCCGAACACTGACCCTCGATTCTACGAAAGCTAACCCTATACCTAACCCTAACCCTAACCCTATCCTTAAATGCATTCGATTCTAAACCCTCACCCTAAACATAAACCTAACCCTATCCCTAATCCTAACCCTAAATGCACTGGATTCTAACCATAACTCTAACCCTAATGTGCTCGATTATAACCCTAACACTAAATCGTCAATGTCAACACTAAGCCTAACCCTAAATGCACTCGACTCTAACCCAAAAGCCATTCCTCACCCTAAGCCTAACCCTAAACCTCGATTCTACCAACACAAACCTTAAGCCTAATCCTAACCCTACTCCTATGCCTACCCCTAAATGCACTCTAAACCATAACGTGATGCAAAGCAGACCACTAAAAATGTGCCTGATCCTAACCCTAACCCTAAGCCTAAGCCTATCCTTAAGCCTAACCCTCGATTCTACGAAAGCGAACGCTAAACCTAACTCTAACCCTAGCACTATCCTTAAATACTCTCGATTTTAACCCTGACCCTCAATCTAACCCTAACCCCAACGCTAACCCTAAATGCACTGAATTCTAAGCATAACTCTCACCCTAAATGTGCTCGATTCAAAGCCTAACACTAAATCGTCAATTTGAACACTAACCCAAAGCCTAAATACACTCGATTCTGATCCAAAATGCAATCCTGACCCTAAGGCTAAACCTAAACCTCGATTCTACCAACACAAACATAACCCTAATCCTAACCCTATCCCTTCCACTAGCCCTAAAAGCACTTTAACCCTAATCTTCACCCTAACGCTAACACTGAAACTGTGCTTGATTCTAACCCTAACCCTCACCCTAAGCCTAACCCTAAGCCTAACCCTCGATTCTACGAAAGCTAACCCTCAACCTAACTCTAACCCTAGCACTATCCTTAATGCTCTCGATTCTAACCCTGACCCTAAACCTAACCCTAACCCTAACCCTAAATGCACTGAATTCTAATCATAACTCTATCCCTAAATGTGCCTGATTCTAACGCTATAACTAAATCATCAATTTCAACACTAACCCTAAGCCCAAATGCTCTGAATTATGACCCCAAATGCTCTCCTGACCCTAAGCCTAACCCAAAACCTCGATTCTACCAACACAAACCCTAATCCTAATCCTAACCCAACTCCTCCCCTACCCCTAAATGCACTCAAACCCTGACGCTAACCCCAACCCTAACGCTGAAAATGCTCCTGATTCTAACCCTAATCCTAACCCTCACCCTCACTCGAACACTGACCCTCGATTCTACGAAAGCTAACCCTATACCTAACCTTCACCCTAACCATATCCTTAAATGCACTCGATTCTAACCCTCACCCTAAACATAAACCTAACCCTATCCCTAATCCTAACCCTAAATGCACTGGATTCTAACCATAACTCTAACAATAATGTGCTCGATTATAACCCTAACACTAAATCGTCAATCTCAACACTAAGCCTAACCCTAAATGCACTCGACTCTAACCCAAAAGGCAATCCTGACCCTAAGCCG
This sequence comes from Notamacropus eugenii, assembly GCF_028372415.1. NCBI lineage: Eukaryota > Metazoa > Chordata > Mammalia > Diprotodontia > Macropodidae > Notamacropus > Notamacropus eugenii. The sequence goes on from NW_027325093.1 coordinate 29,063, forward strand.
AACCCTAAACCTCGATTCTACCAACACAAACCCTAACCCTAACCCTAAGCTTAAATATAGTGGATTCTAGACATAACTCTAACCATAATGTGCTCGATTCTAAGTCTAACACTAAATCGTCAATCTCAACACTAACCCTAACTCTAAATGCACTCAGTTGTAACCCAAAAGGCAATGCTCACCCTACGCCTAACCCTAAACTTCGATTCTACCAACACAAACCCTAACCCTAATCCTAACTCTACCGCTACCCCTACCCCTAAATGCACTCTAACCCTACCCTACCCCTTACACTAACCCTAACCCTAACGAATTCTAACCAAAACTCTAACCCTAAATGTGCTCGATTCTAACCCAAACACTAAATCGTCAATTTCAACACTATCCCTAACCCTAAATGCACTCGACTGTAACCCAAAAGCCATTCCTGACCCTAAGCCTAACCCTAAACCTCGATTCTACCAACACAAACCTTAACCCTAATCCTAACCCTACTCCTACGCCTACCCCTAAATGCACTCTAGACCATAACCTGATCCAAAGCAGACCACTAAAAATGTGCCTGATTCTAACCCTAACCCTAACCCTAAGCCTATCCTTAAGCCTAACCCTCGATTCTACGAAAGCGAACGCTATACCTAACTCTAACCCTAGCACTATCCTTAAATGCTCTCGATTTTAACCCTGACCCTCAATCTAACCCTAACCCTAACGCTAACCCTAAATGCACTGAATTCTAAGCATAACTCTCACCCTAAATGTGCTCGATTCAAAGCCTAACACTAAATCGTCAATTTGAACACTAACCCAAAGCCTAAATACACTCGATTCTGATCCAAAATGCAATCCTGACCCTAAGCCTAAACCTAAACCTCGATTCTACCAACACAAACCTGAACCCTAATCCTAACCCTATCCCTTCCACTAGCCCTTAATGCACTTTAACCCTAATCGTCACCCTAACGCGAACACTAAAACTGTGCTTGATTCTAACACTAACCCTCACCCTAAGCCTAACCCTAAGCCTAACCCTCGATTCTACGAAAGCTAACCCTCAACCTAACTCTAACCCTAGCACTATCCTTAATGCTCTCGATTCTAACCCTGACCCTATACCTAACCCTAACCCTAACCCTAACCCTTAATGCACTGAATTCTAATCATAACTCTATCCCTAAATGGGCCTGATTCTAACGCGATAACTAAATCATCAATTTGAACACTAATCCTAAGCCCAAATGCTCTGAATTATGACCCCAAATGCTCTCCTGACCCTAAACCTAACCCAAAACCTCGATTCTACCAACACAAACCCTAACCCTAATCCTAACCCAACTCCATCCCTACCCCTAAATGCACTCAAACCCTGACCCTAACCCCAACCCTAACGCTGAAAATGCTCCTGATTCTAACCCTAATCCTAACCCTAACCCTCACCCGAACACTGACCCTCGATTCTACGAAAGATAACCCTATACCTAACCCTAATCCTAACACTATCTTTAAATGCACTCGATTCTAATCCTCACCCTAAACATAAACCTAACCCTCTCCCTAATCCTAACCCTAAATGCACTGGATTCTAACCATAACTCTAACCCTAATGTGCTCGATTATAACCGTAACACTAAATCGTCAATCTCAACACTAAGCCTAACCCTAAATGCACTCGACTCTAACCCAAAAGGCAATCCTGACCCTAAGCCTAACCCTAAACCTCGATTCTACCAACACAAACCCTAACCCTAACCCTAAGCTTAAATATAGTGGATTCTAGACGTAACTCTAAACCTAATGTGCTCGATTCTAAGTCTAACACTAAATCGTCAATCTCAACAATAACCCTAACTCTAAGTGCACTCAGTTGTAACCCAAAAGGCAAACCTCACCCTACGCGTAACCCTAAACTTCGATTCTACCAACACAAACCTTAACCCTAATCCTAACCCTACCCCTACCCCTTACACTAACCCTAACCCTAACGAATTCTAACCAAAACTCTAACCCTAAATGTGCTCGATTCTAACCCAAACACTAAATCGTCAATTTCAACACTATCCCTAACCCTAAATGCACTCGACTCTAACCCAAAAGCCATTCCTGACCCTAAGCCTAACCCTAAAACTCGATTCTACCAACACAAACCTTAACCCTAATCCTAACCCTACTCCTACGCCTACCCCTAAATGCACTCTAAACCATAACCTGATGCAAACAGACCAGTAAAAATGTGCCTGATTCTAACCCTAACCCTAACCCTAAGCCTATCCTTAAGCCTAACCCTCGATTCTACGAAAGCGAACGCTATACCTAACTCTAACCCTAGCACTATCCTTAAATGCTCTCGATTTTAACCCTGACCCTCAATCTAACCCTAACCCTAACGCTAACCCTAAATGCACTGAATTCTAAGCATAACTCTCACCCTAAATGTGCTCGATTCAAAGCCTAACACTAAATCGTCAAGTTGAACACTAACCCAAAGCCTAAATACACTCGATTCTGATCCAAAATGCAATCCTGACCCTAAGCCTCAACCTAAACCTCGATTCTACCAACACAAACCTAAACCCTAATCCTAACCCTATCCCTTCCACTAGCCCTAAAAGCACTTTAACCCTAATCCTCACCCTAACGCTATCACTAAAACTGTGCTTGATTCTAACCCTAACCCTCACCCTAAGCCTAACCCAAAGCCTCACCCTCGATTCTACGAAAGCTAACCCTCAACCTAACTCTAACCCTAGCACTATCCTTAATGCTCTCGATTCTAACCCTGACCCTAAACCTAACCCTAACCCTAACCCTAACCCTACATGCACTGAATTCTAATCATAACTCTATCCCTAAATGGGCCTGATTCTAACGCTATAACTAAATCACCAATTTCAACACTAACCCTAAGCCCAAATGCTCTGAATTATGACCCCAAATGCTCTCCTGACCCTAAGCCTAACCCAAAACCTCGATTCTACCAACACAAACCCGAACCCTAATCCTAACCCAACTCCTCCCCTAGCCCTAAATGCACTCAAACCCTGACCCTAACCCCAACCCTAACGCTGAAAATGCTCCTGATTCTAACCCTAATCCTAACCCTAACCCTCACCCGAACACTGACCCTCGATTCTACGAAAGCTAACCCTAACCCTAACCCTAACCCTAACCCTATCCTTAAATGCATTCGATTCTAAACCCTCACCCTAAACATAAACCTAACCCTATCCCTAATACTAACCCTAAATGCACTGGATTCTAACCATAACTCTAACCCTAATGTGCTCGATTATAACCCTAACACTAAATCGTCAATCTCAACACTAAGCCTAACCCTAAATGCACTCGACTCTAACCCAAAAGGCAATCCTGACCCTAAGCCTAACCCTAAACCTCGATTCTACCAACACAAACCCTAACCCTAACCCTAAGCTTAAATATAGTGGATTCTAGACATAACTCTAACCATAATGTGCTCGATTCTAAGTCTAACACTAAATCGTCAATCTCAACACTAACCCTAACTCTAAATGCACTCAGTTGTAACCCAAAAGGCAATGCTCACCCTACGCCTAACCCTAAACTTCGATTCTACCAACACAAACCCTAACCCTAATCCTAACTCTACCGCTACCCCTACCCCTAAATGCACTCTAACCCTACCCTACCCCTTACACTAACCCTAACCCTAACGAATTCTAACCAAAACTCTAACCCTAAATGTGCTCGATTCTAACCCAAACACTAAATCGTCAATTTCAACACTATCCCTAACCCTAAATGCACTCGACTGTAACCCAAAAGCCACTCCTGACCCTAAGCCTAACCCTAAACCTCGATTCTACCAACACAAACCTTAACCCTAATCCTAACCCTACTCCTACGCCTACCCCTAAATGCACTCTAGACCATAACCTGATCCAAAGCAGACCACTAAAAATGTGCCTGATTCTAACCCTAACCCTAACCCTAAGCCTATCCTTAAGCCTAACCCTCGATTCTACGAAAGCGAACGCTATACCTAACTCTAACCCTAGCACTATCCTTAAATGCTCTCGATTTTAACCCTGACCCTCAATCTAACCCTAACCCTAACGCTAACCCTAAATGCACTGAATTCTAAGCATAACTCTCACCCTAAATGTGCTCGATTCAAAGCCTAACACTAAATCGTCAATTTGAACACTAACCCAAAGCCTAAATACACTCGATTCTGATCCAAAATGCAATCCTGACCCTAAGCCTAAACCTAAACCTCGATTCTACCAACACAAACCTGAACCCTAATCCTAACCCTATCCCTTCCACTAGCCCTAAATGCACTTTAACCCTAATCGTCACCCTAACGCGAACACTAAAACTGTGCTTGATTCTAACACTAACCCTCACCCTAAGCCTAACCCTAAGCCTAACCCTCGATTCTACGAAAGCTAACCCTCAACCTAACTCTAACCCTAGCACTATCCTTAATGCTCTCGATTCTAACCCTGACCCTATACCTAACCCTAACCCTAACCCTAACCCTTAATGCACTGAATTCTAATCATAACTCTATCCCTAAATGGGCCTGATTCTAACGCGATAACTAAATCATCAATTTGAACACTAATCCTAAGCCCAAATGCTCTGAATTATGACCCCAAATGCTCTCCTGACCCTAAACCTAACCCAAAACCTCGATTCTACCAACACAAACCCTAACCCTAATCCTAACCCAACTCCATCCCTACCCCTAAATGCACTCAAACCCTGACCCTAACCCCAACCCTAACGCTGAAAATGCTCCTGATTCTAACCCTAATCCTAACCCTAACCCTCACCCGAACACTGACCCTCGATTCTACGAAAGATAACCCTATACCTAACCCTAATCCTAACACTATCTTTAAATGCACTCGATTCTAATCCTCACCCTAAACATAAACCTAACCCTATCCCTAATCCTAACCCTAAATGCACTGGATTCTAACCATAACTCTAACCCTAATGTGCTCGATTATAACCGTAACACTAAATCGTCAATCTCAACACTAAGCCTAACCCTAAATGCACTCGACTCTAACCCAAAAGGCAATCCTGACCCTAAGCCTAACCCTAAACCTCGATTCTACCAACACAAACCCTAACCCTAACCCTAAGCTTAAATATAGTGGATTCTAGACATAACTCTAAACCTAATGTGCTCGATTCTAAGTCTAACACTAAATCGTCAATCTCAACAATAACCCTAACTCTAAGTGCACTCAGTTGTAACCCAAAAGGCAAACCTCACCCTACGCGTAACCCTAAACTTCGATTCTACCAACACAAACCTTAACCCTAATCCTAACCCTACCCCTACCCCTTACACTAACCCTAACCCTAACGAATTCTAACCAAAACTCTAACCCTAAATGTGCTCGATTCTAACCCAAACACTAAATCGTCAATTTCAACACTATCCCTAACGCTAAATGCACTCGACTCTAACCCAAAAGCCATTCCTGACCCTAAGCCTAACCCTAAAACTCGATTCTACCAACACAAACCTTAACCCTAATCCTAACCCTACTCCTACGCCTACCCCTAAATGCACTCTAAACCATAACCTGATGCAAACAGACCAGTAAAAATGTCCCTGATTCTAACCCTAACCCTAACCCTAAGCCTATCCTCAAGCCTAACCCTCGATTCTACGAAAGCGAACGCTATACCTAACTCTAACCCTAGCACTATCCTTAAATGCTCTCGATTTTAACCCTGACCCTCAATCTAACCCTAACCCTAACGCTAACCCTAAATGCACTGAATTCTAAGCATAACTCTCACCCTAAATGTGCTCGATTCAAAGCCTAACACTAAATCGTCAATTTGAACACTAACCCAAAGCCTAAATACACTCGATTCTGATCCAAAATGCAATCCTGACCCTAAGCCTCAACCTAAACCTCGATTCTACCAACACAAACCTAAACCCTAATCCTAACCCTATCCCTTCCACTAGCCCTAAAAGCACTTTAACCCTAATCCTCACCCTAACGCTATCACTAAAACTGTGCTTGATTCTAACCCTAACCCTCACCCTAAGCCTAACCCAAAGCCTCACCCTCGATTCTACGAAAGCTAACCCTCAACCTAACTCTAACCCTAGCACTATCCTTAATGCTCTCGATTCTAACCCTGACCCTAAACCTAACCCTAACCCTAACCCTAACCCTACATGCACTGAATTCTAATCATAACTCTATCCCTAAATGGGCCTGATTCTAACGCTATAACTAAATCACCAATTTCAACACTAACCCTAAGCCCAAATGCTCTGAATTATGACCCCAAATGCTCTCCTGACCCTAAGCCTAACCCAAAACCTCGATTCTACCAACACAAACCCTAACCCTAATCCTAACCCAACTCCTCCCCTAGCCCTAAATGCACTCAAACCCTGACCCTAACCCCAACCCTAACGCTGAAAATGCTCCTGATTCTAACCCTAATCCTAACCCTAACCCTCACCCGAACACTGACCCTCGATTCTACGAAAGCTAACCCTAACCCTAACCCTAACCCTAACCCTATCCTTAAATGCATTCGATTCTAAACCCTCACCCTAAACATAAACCTAACCCTATCCCTAATACTAACCCTAAATGCACTGGATTCTAACCATAACTCTAACCCTAATGTGCTCGATTATAACCCTAACACTAAATCGTCAATCTCAACACTAAGCCTAACCCTAAATGCACTCGACTCTAACCCAAAAGGCAATCCTGACCCTAAGCCTAACCCTAAACCTCGATTCTACCAACACAAACCCTAACCCTAACCCTAAGCTTAAATATAGTGGATTCTACACATAACTCTAACCCTAATGTGCTCGATTCTAAGTCTAACACTAAATCGTCAATCTCAACAATAACCCTAACTCTAAGTGCACTCAGTTGTAACCCAAAAGGCAAACCTCACCCTACGCCTAACCCTAAACTTCGATTCTACCAACACAAACCTTAACCCTAATCCTAACCCTACCCCTACCCCTTACACTAACCCTAACCCTAACGAATTCTAACCAAAACTCTAACCCTAAATGTGCTCGATTCTAACCCAAACACTAAATCGTCAATTTCAACACTATCCCTAACCCTAAATGCACTCGACTGTAACCCAAGAGCCATTCCTGACCCTAAGCCTAACCCTAAACCTCGATTCTACCAACACAAACCTTAACCCTAATCCTAACCCTACTCCTACGCCTACCCTTAAATGCACTCTAGACCATAACCTGATCCAAAGCAGACCACTAAAAATGTGCCTGATTCTAACCCTAACCCTAACCCTAAGCCTATCCTTAAGCCTAACCCTCGATTCTACGAAAGCGAACGCTATACCTAACTCTAACCCTAGCACTATCCTTAAATGCTCTCGATTTTAACCCTGACCCTCAATCTAACCCTAACCCTAACGCTAACCCTAAATGCACTGAATTCTAAGCATAACTCTCACCCTAAATGTGCTCGATTCAAAGCCTAACACTAAATCGTCAATTTGAACACTAACCCAAAGCCTAAATACACTCGATTCTGATTCAAAATGCAATCCTGACCATAAGCCTCAACCTAAACCTCGATTCAACCAACACAAACCTAAACCCTAATCCTAACCCTATCCCTTCCACTAGCCCTAAAAGCACTTTAACCCTAATCCTCACCCTAACGCTATCACTAAAACTGTGCTTGATTCTAACCCTAACCCTCACCCTAAGCCTAACCCAAAGCCTAACCCTCGATTCTACGAAAGCTAACCCTCAACCTAACTCTAACCGTAGCACTATCCTTAATGCTCTCGATTCTAACCCTGACCCTAAACCTAACCCTAACCCTAACCCTAACCCTTAATGCACTGAATTCTAATCATAACTCTATCCCTAAATGGGCCTGATTCTAACGCTATAACTAAATCACCAATTTGAACACTAACCCTAAGCCCAAATGCTCTGAATTATGACCCCAAATGCTCTCCTGACCCTAAGCCTAACCCAAAACCTCGATTCTACCAACACAAACCCTAACCCTAATCCTAACCCAACTCCTCCCCTACCCCTAAATGCACTCAAACCCTGACCCTAACCCCAACCCTAACGCTGAAAATGCTCCTGATTCTAACCCTAATCCTAAGCCTCACCCTCACCCGAACACTGACCCTCGATTCTACGAAAGCTAACCCTATACCTAACCCTAACCCTAACCCTATCCTTAAATGCATTCGATTCTAAACCCTCACCCTAAACATAAACCTAACCCTATCCCTAATCCTAACCCTAAATGCACTGGATTCTAACCATAACTCTAACCCTAATGTGCTCGATTATAACCCTAACACTAAATCGTCAATCTCAACACTAAGCCTAACCCTAAATGCACTCGACTCTAACCCAAAAGGCAATCCTGACCCTAAGCCTAACCCTAAACCTCGATTCTACCAACACAAACCCTAACCCAAACCCTAAGCTTAAATAGAGTGGATTCTAGCCATAACTCTAACCCTAATGTGCTCGATTCTAAGTCTAACACTAAATCGTCAATCTCAACACTAACCCTAACTCTAAGTGCACTCAGTTGTAACCCAAAAGGCAAACCTCACCCTACGCGTAACCCTAAACTTCGATTCTACCAACACAAACCTTAACCCTAATCCTAACCCTACCCCTACCCCTACCCCTAAATGCACTCTAACCCTACCCCTACCCCTTACAATAACCCTAACCCTAACGAATTCTAACCAAAACTCTAACCCTAAATGTGCTCGATTCTAACCCAAACACTAAATCGTCAATTTCAACACTATCCCTAACCCTAAATGCACTCGACTCTAACCCAAAAGCCATTCCTGACCCTAAGCCTAACCCTAAACCTCGATTCTACCAACACAAACCTTAACCCTAATCCTAACCCTACTCCTACGCCTACCCCTAAATGCACTCTAAACCATAACCTGATGCAAAGCAGACCAGTAAAAATATCCCTGATTCTAACCCTAACCCTAACCCTAAGCCTATCCTTAAGCCTAACCCTCGATTCTACGAAAGCGAACGCTATACCTAACTGTAACCCTACCACTATCCTTAAATTCTCTCGATTTTAACCCTGACCCTCAATCTAACCCTAACCCTAACGCTAACCCTAAATGCACTGAATTCTAAGCATAACTCTCACCCTAAATGTGCTCGATTCAAAGCCTAACACTAAATCGTCAATTTGAACACTAACCCAAACCCTAAATACACTCGATTCTGATCCAAAATGCAATCCTGACCCTAAGCCTCAACCTAAACCTCGATTCTACCAACACAAACCTAAACCCTAATCCTAACCCTATCCCTTCCACTAGCCCTAAAAGCACTTTAACCCTAATCCTCACCCTAACGCTATCACTAAACCTGTGCTTGATTCTAACCCTAACCCTCACCCTAAGCCTAACCCAAAGCCTAACCCTCGATTCTACGAAAGCTAACCCTCAACCTAACTCTAACCCTAGCACTATCCTTAATGCTCTCGATTCTAACCCTGACCCTAAACCTAACCCTAACCCTAACCCTAACCCTAACCCTTAATGCACTGAATTCTAATCATAACTCTATCCCTAAGTGGGCCTGATTCTAACGCTATAACTAAATCACCAATTTGAACACTAACCCTAAGCCCAAATGCTCTGAATTATGACCCCAAATGCTCTCCTGACCCTAAGCCTAACCCAAAACCTCGATTCTACCAACACAAACCCTAACCCTAATCCTAACCCAACTCCTCCCCTACCCCTAAATGCACTCAAACCCTGACCCTAACCCCAACCCTAACGCTGAAAATGCTCCTGATTCTAACCCTAATCCTAAGCCTCACCCTCACCCGAACACTGACCCTCGATTCTACGAAAGATAACCCTATACCTAACCCTAACCCTAACACTATCCTTAAATGCACTCGATTCTAATCCTCACCCTAAACATAAACCTAACCCTATCCCTAATCCTAACCCTAAATGCACTGGATTCTAACCATAACTCTAACCCTAATGTGCTCGATTATAACCGTAACACTAAATCGTTAATCTCAACACTAAGCCTAACCCTAAATGCACTCGACTCTAACCCAAAAGGCAATCCTGACCCTAAGCCTAACCCTAAACCTCGATTCTACCAACACAAACCCTAACCCTAACCCTAAGCTTAAATATAGTGGATTCTAGACATAACTCTAACCATAATGTGCTCGATTCTAAGTCTAACACTAAATCATCAATCTCAACACTAACCCTAACTCTAAATGCACTCAGTTGTAACCCAAAAGGCAATCCTCACCCTACGCCTAACCCTAAATTTCGATTCTACCAACACAAACCCTAACCCTAATCCTAACCCTACCGCTACCCCTACCCCTAAATGCACTCTAACCCTACCCTACCCCTTACACTAACCCTAACCCTAACGAATTCTAACCAAAACTCTAACCCTAAATGTGCTCGATTCTAACCCAAACACTAAATCGTCAATTTCAACACTATCCCTAACCCTAAATGCACTCGACTGTAACCCAAAAGCCATTCCTGACCCTAAGCCTAACCCTAAACCTCGATTCTACCAACACAAACCTTAACCCTAATCCTAACCCTATTCCTACGCCTACCCCTAAATGCACTCTAGACCATAACCTGATCCAAAGCAGACCACTAAAAATGTGCCTGATTCTAACCCTAACCCTAACCCTAAGCCTATCCTTAAGCCTAACCCTCGATTCTACGAAAGCGAACGCTATACCTAACTCTAACCCTAGCACTATCCTTAAATGCTCTCGATTTTAATCCTGACCCTCAATCTAACCCTAACCCTAACGCTAACCCTAAATGCACTGAATTCTAAGCATAACTCTCACCCTAAATGTGCTCGATTCAAAGCCTAACACTAAATCGTCAATTTGAACACTAACCCAAAGCCTAAATACACTCGATTCTGATTCAAAATGCAATCCTGACCATAAGCCTCAACCTAAACCTCGATTCTACCAACACAAACCTAAACCCTAATCCTAACCCTATCCCTTCCACTAGCCCTAAAAGCACTTTAACCCTAATCCTCACCCTAACGCTATCACTAAAACTGTGCTTGATTCTAACCCTAACCCTCACCCTAAGCCTAACCCAAAGCCTAACCCTCGATTCTACGAAAGCTAACCCTCAACCTAACTCTAACCCTAGCACTATCCTTAATGCTCTCGATTCTAACCCTGACCCTAAACCTAACCCTAACCCTAACCCTAACCCTTAATGCACTGAATTCTAATCATAACTCTATCCCTAAATGGGCCTGATTCTAACGCTATAACTAAATCACCAATTTCAACACTAACCCTAAGCCCAAATGCTCTGAATTATGACCCCAAATGCTCTCCTGACCCTAAGCCTAACCCAAAACCTCGATTCTACCAACACAAACCCTAACCCTAATCCTAACCCAACTCCTCCCCTACCCCTAAATGCACTCAAACCCTGACCCTAACCCCAACCCTAACGCTGAAAATGCTCCTGATTCTAACCCTAATCCTAAGCCTCACCCTCACCCGAACACTGACCCTCGATTCTACGAAAGCTAACCCTATACCTAACCCTAACCCTAACCCTATCCTTAAATGCATTCGATTCTAAACCCTCACCCTAAACATAAACCTCACCCTATCCCTAATCCTAACCCTAAATGCACTGGATTCTAACCATAACTCTAACCCTAATGTGCTCGATTATAACCCTAACACTAAATCGTCAATCTCAACACTAAGCCTAACCCTAAATGCACTCGACTCTAACCCAAAAGGCAATCCTGACCCTAAGCCTAACCCTAAACCTCGATTCTACCAACACAAACCCTAACCCTAACCCTAAGCTTAAATAGAGTGGATTCTAGCCATAACTCTAACCCTAATGTGCTCGATTCTAAGTCTAACACTAAATCGTCAATCTCAACACTAACCCTAACTCTAAGTGCACTCAGTTGTAACCCAAAAGGCAAACCTCACCCTACGCGTAACCCTAAACTTCGATTCTACCAACACAAACCTTAACCCTAATCCTAACCCTACCCCTACCCCTACCCCTAAATGCACTCTAACCCTACCCCTACCCCTTACAATAACCCTAACCCTAACGAATTCTAACCAAAACTCTAACCCTAAATGTGCTCGATTCTAACCCAAACACTAAATCGTCAATTTCAACACTATCCCTAACCCTAAATACACTCGACTCTAACCCAAAAGCCATTCCTGACCCTAAGCCTAACCCTAAACCTCGATTCTACCAACACAAACCTTAACCCTAATCCTAACCCTACTCCTACGCCTACCCCTAAATGCACTCTAAACCATAACCTGATGCAAAGCAGACCAGTAAAAATATCCCTGATTCTAACCCTAACCCTAACCCTAAGCCTATCCTTAAGCCTAACCCTCGATTCTACGAAAGCGAACGCTATACCTAACTCTAACCCTAGCACTATCCTTAAATGCTCTCGATTTTAACCCTGACCCTCAATCTAACCCTAACCCTAACGCTAACCCTAAATGCACTGAATTCTAAGCATAACTCTCACCCTAAATGTGCTCGATTCAAAGCCTAACACTAAATCGTCAATTTGAACACTAACCCAAAGCCTAAATACACTCGATTGTGATCCAAAATGCAATCATGACCCTAAGCCTCAACCTAAACCTCGATTCTACCAACACAAACCTAAACCCTAATCCTAACCCTATCCCTTCCACTAGCCCTAAAAGCACTTTAACCCTAATCCTCACCCTAACGCTATCACTAAAACTGTGCTTGATTCTAACCCTAACCCTCACCCTAAGCCTAACCCAAAGCCTCACCCTCGATTCTACGAAAGCTAACCCTCAACCTAACTCTAACCCTAGCACTATCCTTAATGCTCTCGATTCTAACCCTGACCCTAAACCTAACCCTAACCCTAACCCTAACCCTACATGCACTGAATTCTAATCATAACTCTATCCCTAAATGGGCCTGATTCTAACGCTATAACTAAATCACCAATTTCAACACTAACCCTAAGCCCAAATGCTCTGAATTATGACCCCAAATGCTCTCCTGACCCTAAGCCTAACCCAAAACCTCGATTCTACCAACACAAACCCTAACCCTAATCCTAACCCAACTCCTCCCCTAGCCCTAAATGCACTCAAACCCTGACCCTAACCCCAACCCTAACGCTGAAAATGCTCCTGATTCTAACCCTAATCCTAACCCTAACCCTCACCCGAACACTGACCCGCGATTCTACGAAAGCTAACCCTATACCTAACCCTAACCCTAACCCTATCCTTAAATGCATTCGATTCTAAACCCTCACCCTAAACATAAACCTAACCCTATCCCTAATACTAACCCTAAATGCACTGGATTCTAACCATAACTCTAACCCTAATGTGCTCGATTATAACCCTAACACTAAATCGTCAATCTCAACACTAAGCCTAACCCTAAATGCACTCGACTCTAACCCAAAAGGCAATCCTGACCCTAAGCCTAACCCTAAACCTCGATTCTACCAACACAAACCCTGACCCTAACCCTAAGCTTAAATATAGTGGATTCTACACATAACTCTAACCCTAATGTGCTCGATTCTAAGTCTAACACTAAATCGTCAATCTCAACAATAACCCTAACTCTAAGTGCACTCAGTTGTAACCCAAAAGGCAAACCTCACCCTACGCCTAACCCTAAATTTCGATTCTACCAACACAAACCTTAACCCTAATCCTAACCCTACCCCTACCCCTTACACTAACCCTAACCCTAACGAATTCTAACCAAAACTCTAACCCTAAATGTGCTCGATTCTAACCCAAACACTAAATCGTCAATTTCAACACTATCCCTAACCCTAAATGCACTCGACTGTAACCCAAAAGCCATTCCTGACCCTAAGCCTAACCCGAAACCTCGATTCTACCAACACAAACCTTAACCCTAATCCTAACCCTACTCCTACGCCTACCCCTAAATGCACTCTAGACCATAACCTGATCCAACGCAGACCACTAAAAATGTGCCTGATTCTAACCCTAACCCTAACCCTAAGCCTATCCTTAAGCCTAACCCTCGATTCTACGAAAGCGAACGCTATACCTAACTCTAACCCTAGCACTATCCTTAAATGCTCTCGATTTTAACCCTGACCCTCAATCTAACCCTAACCCTAACGCTAACCCTAAATGCACTGAATTCTAAGCATAACTCTCACCCTAAATGTGCTCGCTTCAAAGCCTAACACTAAATCGTCAATTTGAACACTAACCCAAAGCCTAAATACACTCGATTCTGATTCAAAATGCAATCCTGACCATAAGCCTCAACCTAAACCTCGATTCAACCAACACAAACCTAAACCCTAATCCTAACCCTATCCCTTCCACTAGCCCTAAAAGCACTTTAACCCTAATCCTCACCCTAACGCTATCACTAAAACTGTGCTTGATTCTAACCCTAACCCTCACCCTAAGCCTAACCCAAAGCCTAAACCTCGATTCTACGAAAGCTAACCCTCAACCTAACTCTAACCGTAGCACTATCCTTAATGCTCTCGATTCTAACCCTGACCCTAAACCTAACCCTAACCCTAACCCTAACCCTTAATGCACTGAATTCTAATCATAACTCTATCCCTAAATGGGCCTGATTCTAACGCTATAACTAAATCACCAATTTGAACACTAACCCTAAGCCCAAATGCTCTGAATTATGACCCCAAATGCTCTCCTGACCCTAAGCCTAACCCAAAACCTCGATTCTACCAACACAAACCCTAACCCTAATCCTAACCCAACTCCTCCCCTACCCCTAAATGCACTCAAACTCTGACCCTAACCCCAACCCTAACGCTGAAAATGCTCCTGATTCTAACCCTAATCCTAAGCCTCACCCTCACCCGAACACTGACCCTCGATTCTACGAAAGCTAACCCTATACCTAACCCTAACCCTAACCCTATCCTTAAATGCATTCGATTCTAAACCCTCACCCTAAACATAAACCTAACCCTATCCCTAATCCTAACCCTAAATGCACTGGATTCTAACCATAACTCTAACCCTAATGTGCTCGATTATAACCCTAACACTAAATCGTCAATCTCAACACTAAGCCTAACCCTAAATGCACTCGACTCTAACCCAAAAGGCAATCCTGACCCTAAGGCTAACCCTAAACCTCGATTCTACCAACACAAACCCTAACCCAAACCCTAAGCTTAAATAGAGTGGATTCTAGCCATAACTCTAACCCTAATGTGCTCGATTCTAAGTCTAACACTAAATCGTCAATCTCAACACTAACCCTAACTCTAAGTGCACTCAGTTGTAACCCAAAAGGCAAACCTCACCCTACGCGTAACCCTAAACTTCGATTCTACCAACACAAACCTTAACCCTAATCTTAACCCTACCCCTACCCCTACCCCTAAATGCACTCTAACCCTACCCCTACCCCTTACAATAACCCTAACCCTAACGAATTCTAACCAAACCTCTAACCCTAAATGTGCTCGATTCTAACCCAAACACTAAATCGTCAATTTCAACACTATCCCTAACCCTAAATGCACTCGACTCTAACCCAAAAGCCATTCCTGACCCTAAGCCTAACCCTAAACCTCGATTCTACCAACACAAACCTTAACCCTAATCCTAACCCTACTCCTACGCCTACCCCTAAATGCACTCTAAACCATAACCTGATGCAAAGCAGACCAGTAAAAATATCCCTGATTCTAACCCTAACCCTAACCCTAAGCCTATCCTTAAGCCTAACCCTCGATTCTACGAAAGCGAACGCTATACCTAACTGTAACCCTACCACTATCCTTAAATTCTCTCGATTTTAACCCTGACCCTCAATCTAACCCTAACCCTAACGCTAACCCTAAATGCACTGAATTCTAAGCATAACTCTCACCCTAAATGTGCTCGATTCAAAGCCTAACACTAAATCGTCAATTTGAACACTAACCCAAAGCCTAAATACACTCGATTCTGATCCAAAATGCAATCCTGACCCTAAGCCTCAACCTAAACCTCGATTCTACCAACACAAACCTAAACCCTAATCCTAACCCTATCCCTTCCACTAGCCCTAAAAGCACTTTAACCCTAATCCTCACCCTAACGCTATCACTAAACCTGTGCTTGATTCTAACCCTAACCGTCACCCTAAGCCTAACCCAAAGCCTAACCCTCGATTCTACGAAAGCTAACCCTCAACCTAACTCTAACCCTAGCACTATCCTTAATGCTCTCGATTCTAACCCTGACCCTAAACCTAACCCTAACCCTAACCCTAACCCTAACCCTTAATGCACTGAATTCTAATCATAACTCTATCCCTAAATGGGCCTGATTCTAACGCTATAACTAAATCACCAATTTGAACACTAACCCTAAGCCCAAATGCTCTGAATTATGACCCCAAATGCTCTCCTGACCCTAAGCCTAACCCAAAACCTCGATTCTTCCAACACAAACCCTAACCCTAATCCTAACCCAACTCCTCCCCTACCCCTAAATGCACTCAAACCCTGACCCTAACCCCAACCCTAACGCTGAAAATGCTCCTGATTCTAACCCTAATCCTAAGCCTCACCCTCACCCGAACACTGACCCTCGATTCTACGAAAGATAACCCTATACCTAACCCTAACCCTAACACTATCCTTAAATGCACTCGATTCTAATCCTCACCCTAAACATAAACCTAACCCTATCCCTAATCCTAACCCTAAATGCACTGGATTCTAACCATAACTCTAACCCTAATGTGCTCGATTATAACCGTAACACTAAATCGTTAATCTCAACACTAAGCCTAACCCTAAATGCACTCGACTCTAACCCAAAAGGCAATCCTGACCCTAAGCCTAACCCTAAACCTCGATTCTACCAACACAAACCCTAACCCTAACCCTAAGCTTAAATATAGTGGATTCTAGACATAACTCTAACCATAATGTGCTCGATTCTAAGTCTAACACTAAATCATCAATCTCAACACTAACCCTAACTCTAAATGCACTCAGTTGTAACCCAAAAGGCAATCCTCACCCTACGCCTAACCCTAAATTTCGATTCTACCAACACAAACCCTAACCCTAATCCTAACCCTACCGCTACCCCTACCCCTAAATGCACTCTAACCCTACCCTACCCCTTACACTAACCCTAACCCTAACGAATTCTAACCAAAACTCTAACCCTAAATGTGCTCGATTCTAACCCAAACACTAAATCGTCAATTTCAACACTATCCCTAACCCTAAATGCACTCGACTGTAACCCAAAAGCCATTCCTGACCCTAAGCCTAACCCTAAACCTCGATTCTACCAACACAAACCTTAACCCTAATCCTAACCCTATTCCTACGCCTACCCCTAAATGCACTCTAGACCATAACCTGATCCAAAGCAGACCACTAAAAATGTGCCTGATTCTAACCCTAACCCTAACCCTAAGCCTATCCTTAAGCCTAACCCTCGATTCTACGAAAGCGAACGCTATACCTAACTCTAACCCTAGCACTATCCTTAAATGCTCTCGATTTTAACCCTGACCCTCAATCTAACCCTAACCCTAACGCTAACCCTAAATGCACTGAATTCTAAGCATAACTCTCACCCTAAATGTGCTCGATTCAAAGCCTAACACTAAATCGTCAATTTGAACACTAACCTAAAGTCTATATACACTCGATTCTGATTCAAAATGCAATCCTGACCATAAGCCTCAACCTAAACCTCGATTCTACCAACACAAACCTAAACCCTAATCCTAACCCTATCCCTTCCACTAGCCCTAAAAGCACTTTAACCCTAATCCTCACCCTAACGCTATCACTAAACCTGTGCTTGATTCTAACCCTAACCCTCACCCTAAGCCTAACCCAAAGCCTAACCCTCGATTCTACGAAAGCTAACCCTCAACCTAACTCTAACCCTAGCACTATCCTTAATGCTCTCGATTCTAACCCTGACCCTAACCCTAACCCTAACCCTAACCCTTAATGCACTGAATTCTAATCATAACTCTATCCCTAAATGGGCCTGATTCTAACGCTATAACTAAATCACCAATTTGAACACTAACCCTAAGCCCAAATGCTCTGAATTATGACCCCAAATGCTCTCCTGACCCTAAGCCTAACCCAAAACCTCGATTCTACCAACACAAACCCTAACCCTAATCCTAACCCAACTCCTCCCCTACCCCTAAATGCACTCAAACCCTGACCCTAACCCCAACCCTAACGCTGAAAATGCTCCTGATTCTAACCCTAATCCTAAGCCTCACCCTCACCCGAACACTGACCCTCGATTCTACGAAAGCTAACCCTATACCTAACCCTAACCCTAACCCTATCCTTAAATGCATTCGATTCTAAACCCTCACCCTAAACATAGACCTAACCCTATCCCTAATCCTAACCCTAAATGCACTGGATTCTAACCATAACTCTAACCCTAATGTGCTCGATTATAACCCTAACACTAAATCGTCAATCTCAACACTAAGCCTAACCCTAAATGCACTCGACTCTAACCCAAAAGGCAATCCTGACCCTAAGCCTAACCCTAAACCTCGATTCTACCAACACAAACCCTAACCCTAACCCTAAGCTTAAATATAGTGGATTCTAACCATAACTCTAACCCTAATGTGCTCGATTCTAAGTCTAACACTAAATCGTCAATCTCAACACTAACCCTAACTCTAAGTGCACTCAGTTGTAACCCAAAAGGCAAACCTCACCCTACGCGTAACCCTAAACTTCGATTCTACCAACACAAACCTTAACCCTAATCCTAACCCTACCCCTACCCCTACCCCTAAATGCACTCTAACCCTACCCCTACCCCTTACAATAACCCTAACCCTAACGAATTCTAACCAAAACTCTAACCCTAAATGTGCTCGATTCTAACCCAAACACTAAATCGTCAATTTCAACACTATCCCTAACCCTAAATACACTCGACTCTAACCCAAAAGCCATTCCTGACCCTAAGCCTAACCCTAAACCTCGATTCTACCAACACAAACCTTAACCCTAATCCTAACCCTACTCCTACGCCTACCCCTAAATGCACTCTAAACCATAACCTGATGCAAAGCAGACCAGTAAAAATATCCCTGATTCTAACCCTAACCCTAACCCTAAGCCTATCCTTAAGCCTAACCCTCGATTCTACGAAAGCGAACGCTATACCTAACTCTAACCCTAGCACTATCCTTAAATGCTCTCGATTTTAACCCTGACCCTCAATCTAACCCTAACCCTAACGCTAACCCTAAATGCACTGAATTCTAAGCATAACTCTTACCCTAAATGTGCTCGATTCAAAGCCTAACACTAAATCGTCAATTTGAACACTAACCCAAAGCCTAAATACACTCGATTCTGATCCAAAATGCAAACCTGACCCTAAGCCTCAACCTAAACCTCGATTCTACCAACACAAACCTAAACCCTAATCCTAACCCTATCCCTTCCACTAGCCCTAAAAGCACTTTAACCCTAATCCTCACCCTAACGCTATCACTAAACCTGTGCTTGATTCTAACCCTAACCCTCACCCTAAGCCTAACCCAAAGCCTAACCCTCGATTCTACGAAAGCTAACCCTCAACCTAACTCTAACCCTGGCACTATCCTTAATGCTCTCGATTCTAACCCTGACCCTAAACCTAACCCTAACCCTAACCCGAACACCTAATGCACTGAATTCTAATCATAACTCTATCCCTAAATGGGCCTGATTCTAACGCTATAACTAAATCATCAATTTCAACACTAACCCTAAGCCCAAATGCTCTGAATTATGACCCCAAATGCTCTCCTGACCCTAAACCTAACCCAAAACCTCGATTCTACCAACACAAACCCTAACCCTAATCCTAACCCAACTCCATCCCTACCCCTAAATGCACTCAAACCCTGACCCTAACCCCCACCCTAACGCTGAAAATGCTCTTGATTCTAACCCTAATCCTAAGCCTCACCCTCACCCGAACACTGACCCTCGATTCTACGAAAGATAACCCTATACCTAACCCTAACCCTAACACTATCCTTCAATGCACTCGATTCTAATCCTCACCCTAAACATAAACCTAACCCTATCCCTAATCCTAACCCTAAATGCACTGGATTCTAACCATAACTCTAACCCTAATGTGCTCGATTATAACCGTAACACTAAATCGTTAATCTCAACACTAAGCCTAACCCTAAATGCACTCGACTCTAACCCAAAAGGCAATCCTGACCCTAAGCCTAACCCTAAACCTCGATTCTACCAACACAAACCCTAACCCTAACCCTAAGTTTAAATATAGTGGATTCTAGACATAACTCTAACCATAATGTGCTCGATTCTAAGTCTAACACTAAATCGTCAATCTCAACACTAACCCTAACTCTAAATGCACTCAGTTGTAACCCAAAAGGCAATCCTCACCCTACGCCTAACCCTAAATTTCGATTCTACCAACACAAACCCTAACCCTAATCCTAACCCTACCGCTACCCTACCCCTAAATGCACTCTAACCCTACCCTACCCCTTACACTAACCCTAACCCTAACGAATTCTAACCAAAACTCTAACCCTAAATGTGCTCGATTCTAACCCAAACACTAAATCGTCAATTTCAACACTATCCCTAACCCTAAATGCACTCGACTCTAACCCAAAAGCCATTCCTGACCCTAAGCCTAACCCTAAACCTCGATTCTACCAACACAAACCTTAACCCTAATCCTAACCCTACTCCTACGCCTACCCCTAAATGCACTCTAGACCATAACCTGATCCAAAGCAGACCACTAAAAATGTGCCTGATTCTAACCCTAACCCTAACCCTAAGCCTATCCTTAAGCCTAACCCTCGATTCTACGAAAGCGAACGCTATACCTAACTCTAACCCTAGCACTATCCTTAAATGCTCTCGATTTTAACCCTGACCCTCAATCTAACCCTAACCCTAACGCTAACCCTAAATGCACTGAATTCTAAGCATAACTCTCACCCTAAATGTGCTCGATTCAAAGCCTAACACTAAATCGTCAATTTGAACACTAACCCAAAGCCTAAATACACTCGATTCTGATCCAAAATGCAATCCTGACCATAAGCCTCAACCTAAACCTCGATTCTACCAACACAAACCTAAACCCTAATCCTAACCCTATCCCTTCCACTAGCCCTAAAAGCACTTTAACCCTAATCCTCACCCTAACGCTATCACTAAAACTGTGCTTGATTCTAACCCTAACCCTCACCCTAAGCCTAACCCAAACCTAACCCTCGATTCTACGAAAGCTAACCCTCAACCTAACTCTAACCCTAGCACTATCCTTAATGCTCTCGATTCTAACCCTGACCCTAACCCTAACCCTAACCCTAACCCTTAATGCACTGAATTCTAATCATAACTATATCCCTAATTGGGCCTGATTCTAACGCTATAACTAAATCACCAATTTCAACACTAACCCTAAGCCCAAATGCTCTGAATTATGACCCCAAATGCTCTCCTGACCCTAAGCCTAACCCAAAACCTCGATTCTACCAACACAAACCCTAACCCTAATCCTAACCCAACTCCTCCCCTACCCCTAAATGCACTCAAACCCTGACCCTAACCCCAACCCTAACGCTGAAAATGCTCCTGATTCTAACCCTAATCCTAACCTTAACCCTCACCCGAACACTGACCCTCGATTCTACGAAAGCTAACCCTATACCTAACCCTAACCCTAACCCTATCCTTAAATGCATTCGATTCTAAACCCTCACCTTAAACATAGACCTAACCCTATCCCTAATCCTAACCCTAAATGCACTGGATTCTAACCATAACTCTAACCCTAATGTGCTCGATTATAACCCTAACACTAAATCGTCAATCTCAACACTAAGCCTAACCCTAAATGCACTCGACTCTAACCCAAAAGGCAATCCTGACCCTAAGCCTAACCCTAAACCTCGATTCTACCAACACAAACCCTAACCCTAACCCTAAGCTTAAATATAGTGGATTCTAACCATAACTCTAACCCTAATGTGCTCGATTCTAAGTCTAACACTAAATCGTCAATCTCAACACTAACCCTAACTCTAAGTGCACTCAGTTGTAACCCAAAAGGCAAACCTCACCCTACGCGTAACCCTAAACTTCGATTCTACCAACACAAACCTTAACCCTAATCCTAACCCTACCCCTACCCCTACCCCTAAATGCACTCTAACCCTACCCCTACCCCTTACAATAACCCTAACCCTAACGAATTCTAACCAAAACTCTAACCCTAAATGTGCTCGATTCTAACCCAAACACTAAATCGTCAATTTCAACACTATCCCTAACCCTAAATACACTCGACTCTAACCCAAAAGCCATTCCTGACCCTAAGCCTAACCCTAAACCTCGATTCTACCAACACAAACCTTAACCCTAATCCTAACCCTACTCCTACGCCTACCCCTAAATGCACTCTAAACCATAACCTGATGCAAAGCAGACCAGTAAAAATATCCCTGATTCTAACCCTAACCCTAACCCTAAGCCTATCCTTAAGCCTAACCCTCGATTCTACGAAAGCGAACGCTATACCTAACTGTAACCCTACCACTATCCTTAAATTCTCTCGATTTTAACCCTGACCCTCAATCTAACCCTAACCCTAACGCTAACCCTAAATGCACTGAATTCTAAGCATAACTCTCACCCTAAATGTGCTCGATTCAAAGCCTAACACTAAATCGTCAATTTGAACACTAACCCAAAGCCTAAATACACTCGATTCTGATCCAAAATGCAATCCTGACCCTAAGCCTAAACCTAAACCTCGATTCTATCAACACAAACCTAAACCCTAATCCTAACCCTATCCCTTCCACTAGCCCTAAAAGCACTTTAACCCTAATCGTCACCCTAAGGCGAACACTAAAACTGTGCTTGATTCTAACCCTAACCCTCACCCTAAGCCTAACCCAAAGCCTAACCCTCGATTCTACGAAAGCTAACCCTCAACCTAACTCTAACCCTGGCACTATCCTTAATGCTCTCGATTCTAACCCTGACCCTAAACCTAACCCTAACCCTAACCCGAACACCTAATGCACTGAATTCTAATCATAACTCTATCCCTAAATGGGCCTGATTCTAACGCTATAACTAAATCATCAATTTCAACACTAACCCTAAGCCCAAATGCTCTGAATTATGACCCCAAATGCTCTCCTGACCCTAAACCTAACCCAAAACCTCGATTCTACCAACACAAACCCTAACCCTAATCCTAACCCAACTCCATCCCTACCCCTAAATGCACTCAAACCCTGACCCTAACCCCCACCCTAACGCTGAAAATGCTCTTGATTCTAACCCTAATCCTAAGCCTCACCCTCACCCGAACACTGACCCTCGATTCTACGAAAGATAACCCTATACCTAACCCTAA
The DNA here is from genome assembly GCF_028372415.1 of Notamacropus eugenii. Taxonomy (NCBI): domain Eukaryota; kingdom Metazoa; phylum Chordata; class Mammalia; order Diprotodontia; family Macropodidae; genus Notamacropus; species Notamacropus eugenii. Next base: position 52,615 of record NW_027325093.1, read on the forward strand.
CCCTAACACTATCCTTCAATGCACTCGATTCTAATCCTCACCCTAAACATAAACCTAACCCTATCCCTAATCCTAACCCTAAATGCACTGGATTCTAACCATAACTCTAACCCTAATGTGCTCGATTATAACCGTAACACTAAATCGTTAATCTCAACACTAAGCCTAACCCTAAATGCACTCGACTCTAACCCAAAAGGCAATCCTGACCCTAAGCCTAACCCTAAACCTCGATTCTACCAACACAAACCCTAACCCTAACCCTAAGTTTAAATATAGTGGATTCTAGACATAACTCTAACCATAATGTGCTCGATTCTAAGTCTAACACTAAATCGTCAATCTCAACACTAACCCTAACTCTAAATGCACTCAGTTGTAACCCAAAAGGCAATCCTCACCCTACTCCTAACCCTAAATTTCGATTCTACCAACACAAACCCTAACCCTAATCCTAACCCTACCGCTAACCCTACCCCTAAATGCACTCTAACCCTACCCTACCCCTTACACTAACCCTAACCCTAACGAATTCTAACCAAAACTCTAACGCTAAATGTGCTCGATTCTAACCCAAACACTAAATCGTCAATTTCAACACTATCCCTAACCCTAAATGCACTCGACTGTAACCCAAAAGCCATTCCTGACCCTAAGCCTAACCCTAAACCTCGATTCTACCAACACAAACCTTAATCCTAATCCTAACCCTACTCCTACGCCTACCCCTAAATGCACTCTAGACCATAACTTGATCCAAAGCAGACCACTAAAAATGTGCCTGATTCTAACCCTAACCCTAACCCTAAGCCTATCCTTAAGCCTAACCCTCGATTCTACGAAAGCGAACGCTATACCTAACTCTAACCCTAGCACTATCCTTAAATGCTCTCGATTTTAACCCTGACCCTCAATCTAACCCTAACCCTAACGCTAACCCTAAATGCACTGAATTCTAAGCATAACTCTCACCCTAAATGTGCTCGATTCAAAGCCTAACACTAAATCGTCAATTTGAACACTAACCCAAAGCCTAAATACACTCGATTCTGATCCAAAATGCAATCCTGACCATAAGCCTCAACCTAAACCTCGATTCTACCAACACAAACCTAAACCCTAATCCTAACCCTATCCCTTCCACTAGCCCTAAAAGCACTTTAACCCTAATCCTCACCCTAACGCTATCACTAAAACTGTGCTTGATTCTAACCCTAACCCTCACCCTAAGCCTAACCCAAAGCCTAACCCTCGATTCTACGAAAGCTAACCCTCAACCTAACTCTAACCCTAGCACTATCCTTAATGCTCTCGATTCTAACCCTGACCCTAAACCTAACCCTAACCCTAACCCTAACCCTTAATGCACTGAATTCTAATCATAACTCTATCCCTAAATGGGCCTGATTCTAACGCTATAACTAAATCACCAATTTGAACACTAACCCTAAACCCAAATGCTCTGAATTATGACCCCAAATGCTCTCCTGACCCTAAGCCTAACCGAAAACCTCGATTCTACCAACACAAACCCTAACCCTAATCCTAACCCAACTCCTCCCCTAGCCTTAAATGCACTCAAACCCTGACCCTAACCCCAACCCTAACGCTGAAAATGCTCTTGATTCTAACCCTAATCCTAACCCTAACCCTCACCCGAACACTGACCCTCGATTCTACGAAAGATAACCCTATACCTAACGTTAGCCCTAACACTATCCTTAAATGCACTCGATTCTAATCCTCACCCTAAACATAAACCTAACCCTATCCCTAATCCTAACCCTAAATGCACTGGATTCTAACCATAACTCTAACCCTAATGTGCTCGATTATAACCCTAACACTAAATCGTCAATCTCAACACTAAGCCTAACCCTAAATGCACTCGACTCTAACCCAAAAGGCAATCCTGACCCTAAGCCTAACCCTAAACCTCGATTCTACCAACACAAATCCTAACCCTAACCCTAAGCTTAAATATAGTGGATTCTAGACATAACTCTAACCATAATGTGCTCGATTCTAAGTCTAACACTAAATCGTCAATCTCAACACTAACCCTAACTCTAAATGCACTCAGTTGTAACCCAAAAGGCAATCCTCACCCTACGCCTAACAATAAACTTCGATTCTACCAACACAAACCCTAACCCTAATCCTAACCCTACCGCTACCCCTACCCCTAAATGCACTCTAATCCTACCCTACCCCTTACACTAACCCTAACCCTAACGAATTCTAACCAAAACTCTAACCCTAAATGTGCTCGATTCTAACCCAAACACTAAATCGTCAATTTCAACACTATCCCTAACCCTAAATGCACTCGACTCTAACCCAAAAGCCATTCCTGACCCTAAGCCTAACCCTAAACCTCGATTCTACCAACACAAACCTTAACCCTAATCCTAACCCTACTCCTACGCCTACCCCTAAATGCACTCTAGACCATAACCTGATCCAAAGCAGACCACTAAAAATGTGCCTGATTCTAACCCTAACCCTAACCCTAAGCCTATCCTTAAGCCTAACCCTCGATTCTACGAAAGCGAACGCTATACCTAACTCTAACCCTAGCACTATCCTTAAATGCTCTCGATTTTAACCCTGACCCTCAATCTAACCCTAACCCTAACGCTAACCCTAAATGCACTGAATTCTAAGCATAACTCTCACCCTAAATGTGCTCGATTCAAAGCCTAACACTAAATCGTCAATTTGAACACTAACCCAAAGCCTAAATACACTCGATTCTGATCCAAAATGCAATCCTGACCATAAGCCTCAACCTAAACCTCGATTCTACCAACACAAACCTAAACCCTAATCCTAACCCTATCCCTTCCACTAGCCCTAAAAGCACTTTAACCCTAATCCTCACCCTAACGCTATCACTAAAACTGTGCTTGATTCTAACCCTAACCCTCACCCTAAGCCTAACCCAAACCTAACCCTCGATTCTACGAAAGCTAACCCTCAACCTAACTCTAACCCTAGCACTATCCTTAATGCTCTCGATTCTAACCCTGACCCTAACCCTAACCCTAACCCTAACCCTTAATGCACTGAATTCTAATCATAACTCTATCCCTAAATGGGCCTGATTCTAACGCTATAACTAAATCACCAATTTCAACACTAACCCTAAGCCCAAATGCTCTGAATTATGACCCCAAATGCTCTCCTGACCCTAAGCCTAACCCAAAACCTCGATTCTACCAACACAAACCCTAACCCTAATCCTAACCCAACTCCTCCCCTACCCCTAAATGCACTCAAACCCTGACCCTAACCCCAACCCTAACGCTGAAAATGCTCCTGATTCTAACCCTAATCCTAACCTTAACCCTCACCCGAACACTGACCCTCGATTCTACGAAAGCTAACCCTATACCTAACCCTAACCCTAACCCTATCCTTAAATGCATTCGATTCTAAACCCTCACCTTAAACATAGACCTAACCCTATCCCTAATCCTAACCCTAAATGCACTGGATTCTAACCATAACTCTAACCCTAATGTGCTCGATTATAACCCTAACACTAAATCGTCAATCTCAACACTAAGCCTAACCCTAAATGCACTCGACTCTAACCCAAAAGGCAATCCTGACCCTAAGCCTAACCCTAAACCTCGATTCTACCAACACAAACCCTAACCCTAACCCTAAGCTTAAATATAGTGGATTCTAACCATAACTCTAACCCTAATGTGCTCGATTCTAAGTCTAACACTAAATCGTCAATCTCAACACTAACCCTAACTCTAAGTGCACTCAGTTGTAACCCAAAAGGCAAACCTCACCCTACGCGTAACCCTAAACTTCGATTCTACCAACACAAACCTTAACCCTAATCCTAACCCTACCCCTACCCCTACCCCTAAATGCACTCTAACCCTACCCCTACCCCTTACAATAACCCTAACCCTAACGAATTCTAACCAAAACTCTAACCCTAAATGTGCTCGATTCTAACCCAAACACTAAATCGTCAATTTCAACACTATCCCTAACCCTAAATACACTCGACTCTAACCCAAAAGCCATTCCTGACCCTAAGCCTAACCCTAAACCTCGATTCTACCAACACAAACCTTAACCCTAATCCTAACCCTACTCCTACGCCTACCCCTAAATGCACTCTAAACCATAACCTGATGCAAAGCAGACCAGTAAAAATATCCCTGATTCTAACCCTAACCCTAACCCTAAGCCTATCCTTAAGCCTAACCCTCGATTCTACGAAAGCGAACGCTATACCTAACTGTAACCCTACCACTATCCTTAAATTCTCTCGATTTTAACCCTGACCCTCAATCTAACCCTAACCCTAACGCTAACCCTAAATGCACTGAATTCTAAGCATAACTCTCACCCTAAATGTGCTCGATTCAAAGCCTAACACTAAATCGTCAATTTGAACACTAACCCAAAGCCTAAATACACTCGATTCTGATCCAAAATGCAATCCTGACCCTAAGCCTAAACCTAAACCTCGATTCTATCAACACAAACCTAAACCCTAATCCTAACCCTATCCCTTCCACTAGCCCTAAAAGCACTTTAACCCTAATCGTCACCCTAAGGCGAACACTAAAACTGTGCTTGATTCTAACCCTAACCCTCACCCTAAGCCTAACCCAAAGCCTAACCCTCGATTCTACGAAAGCTAACCCTCAACCTAACTCTAACCCTGGCACTATCCTTAATGCTCTCGATTCTAACCCTGACCCTAAACCTAACCCTAACCCTAACCCGAACACCTAATGCACTGAATTCTAATCATAACTCTATCCCTAAATGGGCCTGATTCTAACGCTATAACTAAATCATCAATTTCAACACTAACCCTAAGCCCAAATGCTCTGAATTATGACCCCAAATGCTCTCCTGACCCTAAACCTAACCCAAAACCTCGATTCTACCAACACAAACCCTAACCCTAATCCTAACCCAACTCCATCCCTACCCCTAAATGCACTCAAACCCTGACCCTAACCCCCACCCTAACGCTGAAAATGCTCTTGATTCTAACCCTAATCCTAAGCCTCACCCTCACCCGAACACTGACCCTCGATTCTACGAAAGATAACCCTATACCTAACCCTAACCCTAACACTATCCTTCAATGCACTCGATTCTAATCCTCACCCTAAACATAAACCTAACCCTATCCCTAATCCTAACCCTAAATGCACTGGATTCTAACCATAACTCTAACCCTAATGTGCTCGATTATAACCGTAACACTAAATCGTTAATCTCAACACTAAGCCTAACCCTAAATGCACTCGACTCTAACCCAAAAGGCAATCCTGACCCTAAGCCTAACCCTAAACCTCGATTCTACCAACACAAACCCTAACCCTAACCCTAAGTTTAAATATAGTGGATTCTAGACATAACTCTAACCATAATGTGCTCGATTCTAAGTCTAACACTAAATCGTCAATCTCAACACTAACCCTAACTCTAAATGCACTCAGTTGTAACCCAAAAGGCAATCCTCACCCTACGCCTAACCCTAAATTTCGATTCTACCAACACAAACCCTAACCCTAATCCTAACCCTACCGCTAACCCTACCCCTAAATGCACTCTAACCCTACCCTACCCCTTACACTAACCCTAACCCTAACGAATTCTAACCAAAACTCTAACGCTAAATGTGCTCGATTCTAACCCAAACACTAAATCGTCAATTTCAACACTATCCCTAACCCTAAATGCACTCGACTGTAACCCAAAAGCCATTCCTGACCCTAAGCCTAACCCTAAACCTCGATTCTACCAACACAAACCTTAACCCTAATCCTAACCCTACTCCTACGCCTACCCCTAAATGCACTCTAGACCATAACTTGATCCAAAGCAGACCACTAAAAATGTGCCTGATTCTAACCCTAACCCTAACCCTAAGCCTATCCTTAAGCCTAACCCTCGATTCTACGAAAGCGAACGCTATACCTAACTCTAACCCTAGCACTATCCTTAAATGCTCTCGATTTTAACCCTGACCCTCAATCTAACCCTAACCCTAACGCTAACCCTAAATGCACTGAATTCTAAGCATAACTCTCACCCTAAATGTGCTCGATTCAAAGCCTAACACTAAATCGTCAATTTGAACACTAACCCAAAGCCTAAATACACTCGATTCTGATCCAAAATGCAATCCTGACCATAAGCCTCAACCTAAACCTCGATTCTACCAACACAAACCTAAACCCTAATCCTAACCCTATCCCTTCCACTAGCCCTAAAAGCACTTTAACCCTAATCCTCACCCTAACGCTATCACTAAAACTGTGCTTGATTCTAACCCTAACCCTCACCCTAAGCCTAACCCAAAGCCTAACCCTCGATTCTACGAAAGCTAACCCTCAACCTAACTCTAACCCTAGCACTATCCTTAATGCTCTCGATTCTAACCCTGACCCTAAACCTAACCCTAACCCTAACCCTAACCCTTAATGCACTGAATTCTAATCATAACTCTATCCCTAAATGGGCCTGATTCTAACGCTATAACTAAATCACCAATTTGAACACTAACCCTAAACCCAAATGCTCTGAATTATGACCCCAAATGCTCTCCTGACCCTAAGCCTAACCGAAAACCTCGATTCTACCAACACAAACCCTAACCCTAATCCTAACCCAACTCCTCCCCTAGCCTTAAATGCACTCAAACCCTGACCCTAACCCCAACCCTAACGCTGAAAATGCTCTTGATTCTAACCCTAATCCTAACCCTAACCCTCACCCGAACACTGACCCTCGATTCTACGAAAGATAACCCTATACCTAACGTTAGCCCTAACACTATCCTTAAATGCACTCGATTCTAATCCTCACCCTAAACATAAACCTAACCCTATCCCTAATCCTAACCCTAAATGCACTGGATTCTAACCATAACTCTAACCCTAATGTGCTCGATTATAACCCTAACACTAAATCGTCAATCTCAACACTAAGCCTAACCCTAAATGCACTCGACTCTAACCCAAAAGGCAATCCTGACCCTAAGCCTAACCCTAAACCTCGATTCTACCAACACAAATCCTAACCCTAACCCTAAGCTTAAATATAGTGGATTCTAGACATAACTCTAACCATAATGTGCTCGATTCTAAGTCTAACACTAAATCGTCAATCTCAACACTAACCCTAACTCTAAATGCACTCAGTTGTAACCCAAAAGGCAATCCTCACCCTACGCCTAACCCTAAACTTCGATTCTACCAACACAAACCCTAACCCTAATCCTAACCCTACCGCTACCCCTACCCCTAAATGCACTCTAACCCTACCCTACCCCTTACACTAACCCTAACCCTAACGAATTCTAACCAAAACTCTAACCCTAAATGTGCTCGATTCTAACCCAAACACTAAATCGTCAATTTCAACACTATCCCTAACCCTAAATGCACTCGACTCTAACCCAAAAGCCATTCCTGACCCTAAGCCTAACCCTAAACCTCGATTCTACCAACACAAACCTTAACCCTAATTCTAACCCTACTCCGACGCCTACCCCTAAATGCACTCTAAACCATAACCTGATCCAAAGCAGACCACTAAAAATGTGCCTGATTCTAACCCTAACCCTAACCCTAAGCCTATCCTTAAGCCTAACCCTCGATTCTACGACAGCGAACGCTAAACCTAACTCTAACCCTAGCACTATCCTTAAATGCTCTGGATTTTAACCCTGACCCTCAACCTAACCCTAACCCTAACGCTAACCCTAAATGCACTGATTTCTAAGCATAACTCTCAACCTAAATGTGCTCGATTCAAAGCCTAACACTAAATCGTCAATTTGAACACTAACCCAAAGCCTAAATACACTCGATTCTGATCCAAAATGCAATCCTGACCCTAAGCCTAAACCTAAACCTCGATTCTATCAACACAAACCTAAACCCTAATCCTAACCCTATCCCTTCCACTAGCCCTAAAAGCACTTTAACCCTAATCGTCACCCTAAGGCGAACACTAAAACTGTGCTTGATTCTAACCCTAACCCTCACCCTAAGCCTAACCCAAAGCCTAACCCTCGATTCTACGAAAGCTAACCCTCAACCTAACTCTAACCCTGGCTCTATCCTTAATGCTCTCGATTCTAACCCTGACCCTAAACCTAACCCTAACCCTAACCCTAACCCTACATGCACTGAATTCTAATCATAACTCTATCCCTAAATGGGCCTGATTCTAACGCTATAACTAAATCATCAATTTCAACACTAACCCTAAGCCCAAATGCTCTGAATTATGACCCCAAATGCTCTCCTGACCCTAAACCTAACCCAAAACCTCGATTCTACCAACACAAACCCTAACCCTAATCCTAACCCAACTCCATCCCGACCCCTAAATGCACTCAAACCCTGACCCTAACCCCAACCCTAACGCTAAAAATGCTCCTGATTCTAACCCTAATCCTAACCCTAACCCTCACCCGAACACTGACCCTCGATTGTACGAAAGCTAACCCTATACCTAACTCTAACCCTAACACTATCCTTAAATGCACTCGATTCTAACCCTCACCCTAAACATAAACCTAACCCTATCCCTAATCCTCACCCTAAATGCACTGGATTCTAACCATAACTCTAACCCTAAATGTGCTCGATTCTAACCCAAACACTAAATCGTCAATTTCAACACTATCCCTAACCCTAAATACACTCGACTCTAACCCAAAAGCCATTCCTGACCCTAAGCCTAACCCTAAACCTCGATTCTACCAACACAAACCTTAACCCTAATCCTAACCCTACTCCTACGCCTACCCCTAAATGCACTCTAGACCATAACCTGATCCAAAGCAGACCACTAAAAATGTGCCTGATTCTAACCCTAACCCTAACCCTAAGCCTATCCTTAAGCCTAACCCTCGATTCTACGAAAGCGAACGCTATACCTAACTCTAACCCTAGCACTATCCTTAAATGCTCTCGATTTTAACCCTGACCCTCAATCTAACCCTAACCCTAACGCTAACCCTAAATGCACTGAATTCTAAGCATAACTCTCACCCTAAATGTGCTCGATTCAAAGCCTAACACTAAATCGTCAATTTGAACACTAACCCAAAGCCTAAATACACTCGATTCTGATTCAAAATGCAATCCTGACCCTAAGCCTCAACCTAAACCTCGATTCAACCAACACAAACCTAAACCCTAATCCTAACCCTATCCCTTCCACTAGCCCTAAAAGCACTTTAACCCTAATCCTCACCCTAACGCTATCACTAAAACTGTGCTTGATTCTAACCCTAACCCTCACCCTAAGCCTAACCCAAAGCCTAACCCTCGATTCTACGAAAGCTAACCCTCAACCTAACTCTAACCCTAGCACTATCCTTAATGCTCTCGATTCTAACCCTGACCCTAAACCTAACCCTAACCCTAACCCTAACCCTTAATGCACTGAATTCTAATCATAACTCTATCCCTAAATGGGCCTGATTCTAACGCTATAACTAAATCACCAATTTGAACACTAACCCTAAGCCCAAATGCTCTGAATTATGACCCCAAATGCTCTCCTGACCCTAAGCCTAACCCAAAACCTCGATTCTACCAACACAAACCCTAACCCTAATCCTAACCCAACTCCTCCCCTACCCCTAAATGCACTCAAACCCTGACCCTAACCCCAACCCTAACGCTGAAAATGCTCCTGATTCTAACCCTAATCCTAACCCTAACCCTCACCCGAACACTGACCCTCGATTCTACGAAAGCTAACCCTATACCTAACCCTAACCCTAACCCTATCCTTAAATGCATTCGATTCTAAACCCTCACCCTAAACATAAACCTAACCCTATCCCTAATCCTAACCCTAAATGCACTGGATTCTAACCATAACTCTAACCCTAATGTGCTCGATTATAACCCTAACACTAAATCGTCAATCTCAACACTAAGCCTAACCCTAAATGCACTCGACTCTAACCCAAAAGGCAATCCTGACCCTAAGCCTAACCCTAAACCTCGATTCTACCAACACAAACCCTAACCCAAACCCTAAGCTTAAATAGAGTGGATTCTAGCCATAACTCTAACCCTAATGTGCTCGATTCTAAGTCTAACACTAAATCGTCAATCTCAACACTAACCCTAACTCTAAGTGCACTCAGTTGTAACCCAAAAGGCAAACCTCACCCTACGCGTAACCCTAAACTTCGATTCTACCAACACAAACCTTAACCCTAATCCTAACCCTACCCCTACCCCTACCCCTAAATGCACTCTAACCCTACCCCTACCCCTTACAATAACCGTAACCCTAACGAATTCTAACCAAAACTCTAACCCTAAATGTGCTCGATTCTAACCCAAACACTAAATCGTCAATTTCAACACTATCCCTAACCCTAAATGCACTCGACTCTAACCCAAAAGCCATTCCTGACCCTAAGCCTAACCCTAAACCTCGATTCTACCAACACAAACCTTAACCCTAATCCTAACCCTACTCCTACGCCTACCCCTAAATGCACTCTAAACCATAACCTGATGCAAAGCAGACCAGTAAAAATATCCCTGATTCTAACCCTAACCCTAACCCTAAGCCTATCCTTAAGCCTAACCCTCGATTCTACGAAAGCGAACGCTATACCTAACTGTAACCCTACCACTATCCTTAAATTCTCTCGATTTTAACCCTGACCCTCAATCTAACCCTAACCCTAACGCTAACCCTAAATGCACTGAATTCTAAGCATAACTCTCACCCTAAATGTGCTCGATTCAAAGCCTAACACTAAATCGTCAATTTGAACACTAACCCAAAGCCTAAATACACTCGATTCTGATCCAAAATGCAATCCTGACCCTAAGCCTCAACCTAAACCTCGATTCTACCAACACAAACCTAAACCCTAATCCTAACCCTATCCCTTCCACTAGCCCTAAAAGCACTTTAACCCTAATCCTCACCCTAACGCTATCACTAAACCTGTGCTTTATTCTAACCCTAACCCTCACCCTAAGCCTAACCCAAAGCCTAACCCTCAATTCTACGAAAGCTAACCCTCAACCTAACTCTAACCCTAGCACTATCCTTAATGCTCTCGATTCTAACCCTGACCCTAAACCTAACCCTAACCCTAACCCTAACCCTTAATGCACTGAATTCTAATCATAACTCTATCCCTAAATGGGCCTGATTCTAACGCTATAACTAAATCACCAATTTCAACACTAACCCTAAGCCCAAATGCTCTGAATTATGACCCCAAATGCTCTCCTGACCCTAAGCCTAACCCAAAACCTCGATTCTACCAACACAAACCCTAACCCTAATCCTAACCCAACTCCTCCCCTACCCCTAAATGCACTCAAACCCTGACCCTAACCCCAACCCTAACGCTGAAAATGCTCCTGATTCTAACCCTAATCCTAAGCCTCACCCTCACCCGAACACTGACCCTCGATTCTACGAAAGATAACCCTATACCTAACCCTAACCCTAACACTATCCTTAAATGCACTCGATTCTAATCCTCACCCTAAACATAAACCTAACCCTATCCCTAATCCTAACCCTAAATGCACTGGATTCTAACCATAACTCTAACCCTAATGTGCTCGATTATAACCGTAACACTAAATCGTTAATCTCAACACTAAGCCTAACCCTAAATGCACTCGACTCTAACCCAAAAGGCAATCCTGACCCTAAGCCTAACCCTAAACCTCGATTCTACCAACACAAACCCTAACCCTAACCCTAAGCTTAAATATAGTGGATTCTAGACATAACTCTAACCATAATGTGCTCGATTCTAAGTCTAACACTAAATCATCAATCTCAACACTAACCCTAACTCTAAATGCACTCAGTTGTAACCCAAAAGGCAATCCTCACCCTACGCCTAACCCTAAATTTCGATTCTACCAACACAAACCCTAACCCTAATCCTAACCCTACCGCTACCCCTACCCCTAAATGCACTCTAACCCTACCCTACCCCTTACACTAACCCTAACCCTAACGAATTCTAACCAAAACTCTAACCCTAAATGTGCTCGATTCTAACCCAAACACTAAATCGTCAATTTCAACACTATCCCTAACCCTAAATGCACTCGACTGTAACCCAAAAGCCATTCCTGACCCTAAGCCTAACCCTAAACCTCGATTCTACCAACACAAACCTTAACCCTAATCCTAACCCTATTCCTACGCCTACCCCTAAATGCACTCTAGACCATAACCTGATCCAAAGCAGACCACTAAAAATGTGCCTGATTCTAACCCTAACCCTAACCCTAAGCCTATCCTTAAGCCTAACCCTCGATTCTACGAAAGCGAACGCTATACCTAACTCTAACCCTAGCACTATCCTTAAATGCTCTCGATTTTAACCCTGACCCTCAATCTAACCCTAACCCTAACGCTAACCCTAAATGCACTGAATTCTAAGCATAACTCTCACCCTAAATGTGCTCGATTCAAAGCCTAACACTAAATCGTCAATTTGAACACTAACCTAAAGTCTATATACACTCGATTCTGATTCAAAATGCAATCCTGACCATAAGCCTCAACCTAAACCTCGATTCTACCAACACAAACCTAAACCCTAATCCTAACCCTATCCCTTCCACTAGCCCTAAAAGCACTTTAACCCTAATCCTCACCCTAACGCTATCACTAAAACTGTGCTTGATTCTAACCCTAACCCTCACCCTAAGCCTAACCCAAAGCCTAACCCTCGATTCTACGAAAGCTAACCCTCAACCTAACTCTAACCCTAGCACTATCCTTAATGCTCTCGATTCTAACCCTGACCCTAAACCTAACCCTAACCCTAACCCTAACCCTTAATGCACTGAATTCTAATCATAACTCTATCCCTAAATGGGCCTGATTCTAACGCTATAACTAAATCACCAATTTCAACACTAACCCTAAGCCAAATGCTCTGAATTATGACCCCAAATGCTCTCCTGACCCTAAGCCTAACCCAAAACCTCGATTCTACCAACACAAACCCTAACCCTAATCCTAACCCAACTCCTCCCCTACCCCTAAATGCACTCAAACCCTGACCCTAACCCCAACCCTAACGCTGAAAATGCTCCTGATTCTAACCCTAATCCTAAGCCTCACCCTCACCCGAACACTGACCCTCGATTCTACGAAAGCTAACCCTATACCTAACCCTAACCCTAACCCTATCCTTAAATGCATTCGATTCTAAACCCTCACCCTAAACATAGACCTAACCCTATCCCTAATCCTAACCCTAAATGCACTGGATTCTAACCATAACTCTAACCCTAATGTGCTCGATTATAACCCTAACACTAAATCGTCAATCTCAACACTAAGCCTAACCCTAAATGCACTCGACTCTAACCCAAAAGGCAATCCTGACCCTAAGCCTAACCCTAAACCTCGATTCTACCAACACAAACCCTAACCCAAACCCTAAGCTTAAATAGAGTGGATTCTAGCCATAACTCTAACCCTAATGTGCTCGATTCTAAGTCTAACACTAAATCGTCAATCTCAACACTAACCCTAACTCTAAGTGCACTCAGTTGTAACCCAAAAGGCAAACCTCACCCTACGCGTAACCCTAAACTTCGATTCTACCAACACAAACCTTAACCCTAATCTTAACCCTACCCCTACCCCTACCCCTAAATGCACTCTAACCCTACCCCTACCCCTTACAATAACCCTAACCCTAACGAATTCTAACCAAACCTCTAACCCTAAATGTGCTCGATTCTAACCCAAACACTAAATCGTCAATTTCAACACTATCCCTAACCCTAAATGCACTCGACTCTAACCCAAAAGCCATTCCTGACCCTAAGCCTAACCCTAAACCTCGATTCTACCAACACAAACCTTAACCCTAATCCTAACCCTACTCCTACGCCTACCCCTAAATGCACTCTAAACCATAACCTGATGCAAAGCAGACCAGTAAAAATATCCCTGATTCTAACCCTAACCCTAACCCTAAGCCTATCCTTAAGCCTAACCCTCGATTCTACGAAAGCGAACGCTATACCTAACTGTAACCCTACCACTATCCTTAAATTCTCTCGATTTTAACCCTGACCCTCAATCTAACCCTAACCCTAACGCTAACCCTAAATGCACTGAATTCTAAGCATAACTCTCACCCTAAATGTGCTCGATTCAAAGCCTAACACTAAATCGTCAATTTGAACACTAACCCAAAGCCTAAATACACTCGATTCTGATCCAAAATGCAATCCTGACCCTAAGCCTCAACCTAAACCTCGATTCTACCAACACAAACCTAAACCCTAATCCTAACCCTATCCCTTCCACTAGCCCTAAAAGCACTTTAACCCTAATCCTCACCCTAACGCTATCACTAAACCTGTGCTTGATTCTAACCCTAACCCTCACCCTAAGCCTAACCCAAAGCCTAACCCTCGATTCTACGAAAGCTAACCCTCAACCTAACTCTAACCCTAGCACTATCCTTAATGCTCTCGATTCTAACCCTGACCCTAAACCTAACCCTAACCCTAACCCTAACCCTAACCCTTAATGCACTGAATTCTAATCATAACTCTATCCCTAAATGGGCCTGATTCTAACGCTATAACTAAATCACCAATTTGAACACTAACCCTAAGCCCAAATGCTCTGAATTATGACCCCAAATGCTCTCCTGACCCTAAGCCTAACCCAAAACCTCGATTCTTCCAACACAAACCCTAACCCTAATCCTAACCCAACTCCTCCCCTACCCCTAAATGCACTCAAACCCTGACCCTAACCCCAACCCTAACGCTGAAAATGCTCCTGATTCTAACCCTAATCCTAAGCCTCACCCTCACCCGAACACTGACCCTCGATTCTACGAAAGATAACCCTATACCTAACCCTAACCCTAACACTATCCTTAAATGCACTCGATTCTAATCCTCACCCTAAACATAAACCTAACCCTATCCCTAATCCTAACCCTAAATGCACTGGATTCTAACCATAACTCTAACCCTAATGTGCTCGATTATAACCGTAACACTAAATCGTTAATCTCAACACTAAGCCTAACCCTAAATGCACTCGACTCTAACCCAAAAGGCAATCCTGACCCTAAGCCTAACCCTAAACCTCGATTCTACCAACACAAACCCTAACCCTAACCCTAAGCTTAAATATAGTGGATTCTAGACATAACTCTAACCATAATGTGCTCGATTCTAAGTCTAACACTAAATCATCAATCTCAACACTAACCCTAACTCTAAATGCACTCAGTTGTAACCCAAAAGGCAATCCTCACCCTACGCCTAACCCTAAATTTCGATTCTACCAA
This sequence comes from Notamacropus eugenii, assembly GCF_028372415.1. NCBI lineage: Eukaryota > Metazoa > Chordata > Mammalia > Diprotodontia > Macropodidae > Notamacropus > Notamacropus eugenii. Next base: position 67,976 of record NW_027325093.1, read on the forward strand.
CACAAACCCTAACCCTAATCCTAACCCTACCGCTACCCCTACCCCTAAATGCACTCTAACCCTACCCTACCCCTTACACTAACCCTAACCCTAACGAATTCTAACCAAAACTCTAACCCTAAATGTGCTCGATTCTAACCCAAACACTAAATCGTCAATTTCAACACTATCCCTAACCCTAAATGCACTCGACTGTAACCCAAAAGCCATTCCTGACCCTAAGCCTAACCCTAAACCTCGATTCTACCAACACAAACCTTAACCCTAATCCTAACCCTACTCCTACGCCTACCCCTAAATGCACTCTAGACCATAACCTGATCCAAAGCAGACCAGTAAAAATATCCCTGATTCTAACCCTAACCCTAACCCTAAGCCTATCCTTAAGCCTAACCCTCGATTCTACGAAAGCGAACGCTATACCTAACTGTAACCCTACCACTATCCTTAAATTCTCTCGATTTTAACCCTGACCCTCAATCTAACCCTAACCCTAACGCTAACCCTAAATGCACTGAATTCTAAGCATAACTCTCACCCTAAATGTGCTCGATTCAAAGCCTAACACTAAATCGTCAATTTGAACACTAACCCAAAGCCTAAATACACTCGATTCTGATCCAAAATGCAATCCTGACCCTAAGCCTCAACCTAAACCTCGATTCTACCAACACAAACCTAAACCCTAATCCTAACCCTATCCCTTCCACTAGCCCTAAAAGCACTTTAACCCTAATCCTCACCCTAACGCTATCACTAAACCTGTGCTTGATTCTAACCCTAACCCTCACCCTAAGCCTAACCCAAAGCCTAACCCTCGATTCTACGAAAGCTAACCCTCAACCTAACTCTAACCCTAGCACTATCCTTAATGCTCTCGATTCTAACCCTGACCCTAAACCTAACCCTAACCCTAACCCTAACCCTTAATGCACTGAATTCTAATCATAACTCTATCCCTAAATGGGCCTGATTCTAACGCTATAACTAAATCACCAATTTGAACACTAACCCTAAGCCCAAATGCTCTGAATTATGACCCCAAATGCTCTCCTGAAACTAAGCCTAACCCAAAACCTCGATTCTACCAACAAAAAACCCTAACCCTAATCCTAACCCAACTCCTCCCCTACCCCTAAATGCACTCAAACCCTGACCCTAACCCCAACCCTAACGCTGAAAATGCTCCTGATTCTAACCCTAATCCTAAGCCTCACCCTCACCCGAACACTGACCCTCGATTCTACGAAAGATAACCCTATACCTAACCCTAACCCTAACACTATCCTTCAATGCACTCGATTCTAATCCTCACCCTAAACATAAACCTAACCCTATCCCTAATCCTAACCCTAAATGCACTGGATTCTAACCATAACTCTAACCCTAATGTGCTCGATTATAACCGTAACACTAAATCGTTAATCTCAACACTAAGCCTAACCCTAAATGCACTCGACTCTAACCCAAAAGGCAATCCTGACCCTAAGCCTAACCCTAAACCTCGATTCTACCAACACAAACCCTAACCCTAACCCTAAGCTTAAATATAGTGGATTCTAGACATAACTCTAACCATAATGTGCTCGATTCTAAGTCTAACACTAAATCATCAATCTCAACACTAACCCTAACTCTAAATGCACTCAGTTGTAACCCAAAAGGCAATCCTCACCCTACGCCTAACCCTAAATTTCGATTCTACCAACACAAACCCTAACCCTAATCCTAACCCTACCGCTACCCCTACCCCTAAATGCACTCTAACCCTACCCTACCCCTTACACTAACCCTAACCCTAACGAATTCTAACCAAAACTCTAACCCTAAATGTGCTCGATTCTAACCCAAACACTAAATCGTCAATTTCAACACTATCCCTAACCCTAAATGCACTCGACTGTAACCCAAAAGCCATTCCTGACCCTAAGCCTAACCCTAAACCTCGATTCTACCAACACAAACCTTAACCCTAATCCTAACCCTATTCCTACGCCTACCCCTAAATGCACTCTAGACCATAACCTGATCCAAAGCAGACCACTAAAAATGTGCCTGATTCTAACCCTAACCCTAACCCTAAGCCTATCCTTAAGCCTAACCCTCGATTCTACGAAAGCGAACGCTATACCTAACTCTAACCCTAGCACTATCCTTAAATGCTCTCGATTTTAACCCTGACCCTCAATCTAACCCTAACCCTAACGCTAACCCTAAATGCACTGAATTCTAAGCATAACTCTCACCCTAAATGTGCTCGATTCAAAGCCTAACACTAAATCGTCAATTTGAACACTAACCTAAAGTCTATATACACTCGATTCTGATTCAAAATGCAATCCTGACCATAAGCCTCAACCTAAACCTCGATTCTACCAACACAAACCTAAACCCTAATCCTAACCCTATCCCTTCCACTAGCCCTAAAAGCACTTTAACCCTAATCCTCACCCTAACGCTATCACTAAACCTGTGCTTGATTCTAACCCTAACCCTCACCCTAAGCCTAACCCAAAGCCTAACCCTCGATTCTACGAAAGCTAACCCTCAACCTAACTCTAACCCTAGCACTATCCTTAATGCTCTCGATTCTAACCCTGACCCTAACCCTAACCCTAACCCTAACCCTTAATGCACTGAATTCTAATCATAACTCTATCCCTAAATGGGCCTGATTCTAACGCTATAACTAAATCACCAATTTGAACACTAACCCTAAGCCCAAATGCTCTGAATTATGACCCCAAATGCTCTCCTGACCCTAAGCCTAACCCAAAACCTCGATTCTACCAACACAAACCCTAACCCTAATCCTAACCCAACTCCTCCCCTACCCCTAAATGCACTCAAACCCTGACCCTAACCCCAACCCTAACGCTGAAAATGCTCCTGATTCTAACCCTAATCCTAAGCCTCACCCTCACCCGAACACTGACCCTCGATTCTACGAAAGCTAACCCTATACCTAACCCTAACCCTAACCCTATCCTTAAATGCATTCGATTCTAAACCCTCACCCTAAACATAGACCTAACCCTATCCCTAATCCTAACCCTAAATGCACTGGATTCTAACCATAACTCTAACCCTAATGTGCTCGATTATAACCCTAACACTAAATCGTCAATCTCAACACTAAGCCTAACCCTAAATGCACTCGACTCTAACCCAAAAGGCAATCCTGACCCTAAGCCTAACCCTAAACCTCGATTCTACCAACACAAACCCTAACCCTAACCCTAAGCTTAAATATAGTGGATTCTAACCATAACTCTAACCCTAATGTGCTCGATTCTAAGTCTAACACTAAATCGTCAATCTCAACACTAACCCTAACTCTAAGTGCACTCAGTTGTAACCCAAAAGGCAAACCTCACCCTACGCGTAACCCTAAACTTCGATTCTACCAACACAAACCTTAACCCTAATCCTAACCCTACCCCTACCCCTACCCCTAAATGCACTCTAACCCTACCCCTACCCCTTACAATAACCCTAACCCTAACGAATTCTAACCAAAACTCTAACCCTAAATGTGCTCGATTCTAACCCAAACACTAAATCGTCAATTTCAACACTATCCCTAACCCTAAATACACTCGACTCTAACCCAAAAGCCATTCCTGACCCTAAGCCTAACCCTAAACCTCGATTCTACCAACACAAACCTTAACCCTAATCCTAACCCTACTCCTACGCCTACCCCTAAATGCACTCTAAACCATAACCTGATGCAAAGCAGACCAGTAAAAATATCCCTGATTCTAACCCTAACCCTAACCCTAAGCCTATCCTTAAGCCTAACCCTCGATTCTACGAAAGCGAACGCTATACCTAACTGTAACCCTACCACTATCCTTAAATTCTCTCGATTTTAACCCTGACCCTCAATCTAACCCTAACCCTAACGCTAACCCTAAATGCACTGAATTCTAAGCATAACTCTCACCCTAAATGTGCTCGATTCAAAGCCTAACACTAAATCGTCAATTTGAACACTAACCCAAAGCCTAAATACACTCGATTCTGATCCAAAATGCAATCCTGACCCTAAGCCTAAACCTAAACCTCGATTCTACCAACACAAACCTTAACCCTAATCCTAACCCTATCCCTTCCACTAGCCCTAAAAGCACTTTAACCCTAATCCTCACCCTAACGCTATCACTAAACCTGTGCTTGATTCTAACCCTAACCCTCACCCTAAGCCTAACCCAAAGCCTAACCCTCGATTCTACGAAAGCTAACCCTCAACCTAACTCTAACCCTGGCACTATCCTTAATGCTCTCGATTCTAACCCTGACCCTAAACCTAACCCTAACCCTAACCCGAACACCTAATGCACTGAATTCTAATCATAACTCTATCCCTAAATGGGCCTGATTCTAACGCTATAACTAAATCATCAATTTCAACACTAACCCTAAGCCCAAATGCTCTGAATTATGACCCCAAATGCTCTCCTGACCCTAAACCTAACCCAAAACCTCGATTCTACCAACACAAACCCTAACCCTAATCCTAACCCAACTCCATCCCTACCCCTAAATGCACTCAAACCCTGACCCTAACCCCCACCCTAACGCTGAAAATGCTCTTGATTCTAACCCTAATCCTAAGCCTCACCCTCACCCGAACACTGACCCTCGATTCTACGAAAGATAACCCTATACCTAACCCTAACCCTAACACTATCCTTCAATGCACTCGATTCTAATCCTCACCCTAAACATAAACCTAACCCTATCCCTAATCCTAACCCTAAATGCACTGGATTCTAACCATAACTCTAACCCTAATGTGCTCGATTATAACCGTAACACTAAATCGTTAATCTCAACACTAAGCCTAACCCTAAATGCACTCGACTCTAACCCAAAAGGCAATCCTGACCCTAAGCCTAACCCTAAACCTCGATTCTACCAACACAAACCCTAACCCTAACCCTAAGTTTAAATATAGTGGATTCTAGACATAACTCTAACCATAATGTGCTCGATTCTAAGTCTAACACTAAATCGTCAATCTCAACACTAACCCTAACTCTAAATGCACTCAGTTGTAACCCAAAAGGCAATCCTCACCCTACGCCTAACCCTAAATTTCGATTCTACCAACACAAACCCTAACCCTAATCCTAACCCTACCGCTACCCTACCCCTAAATGCACTCTAACCCTACCCTACCCCTTACACTAACCCTAACCCTAACGAATTCTAACCAAAACTCTAACCCTAAATGTGCTCGATTCTAACCCAAACACTAAATCGTCAATTTCAACACTATCCCTAACCCTAAATGCACTCGACTCTAACCCAAAAGCCATTCCTGACCCTAAGCCTAACCCTAAACCTCGATTCTACCAACACAAACCTTAACCCTAATCCTAACCCTACTCCTACGCCTACCCCTAAATGCACTCTAGACCATAACCTGATCCAAAGCAGACCACTAAAAATGTGCCTGATTCTAACCCTAACCCTAACCCTAAGCCTATCCTTAAGCCTAACCCTCGATTCTACGAAAGCGAACGCTATACCTAACTCTAACCCTAGCACTATCCTTAAATGCTCTCGATTTTAACCCTGACCCTCAATCTAACCCTAACCCTAACGCTAACCCTAAATGCACTGAATTCTAAGCATAACTCTCACCCTAAATGTGCTCGATTCAAAGCCTAACACTAAATCGTCAATTTGAACACTAACCCAAAGCCTAAATACACTCGATTCTGATCCAAAATGCAATCCTGACCATAAGCCTCAACCTAAACCTCGATTCTACCAACACAAACCTAAACCCTAATCCTAACCCTATCCCTTCCACTAGCCCTAAAAGCACTTTAACCCTAATCCTCACCCTAACGCTATCACTAAAACTGTGCTTGATTCTAACCCTAACCCTCACCCTAAGCCTAACCCAAACCTAACCCTCGATTCTACGAAAGCTAACCCTCAACCTAACTCTAACCCTAGCACTATCCTTAATGCTCTCGATTCTAACCCTGACCCTAACCCTAACCCTAACCCTAACCCTTAATGCACTGAATTCTAATCATAACTCTATCCCTAAATGGGCCTGATTCTAACGCTATAACTAAATCACCAATTTCAACACTAACCCTAAGCCCAAATGCTCTGAATTATGACCCCAAATGCTCTCCTGACCCTAAGCCTAACCCAAAACCTCGATTCTACCAACACAAACCCTAACCCTAATCCTAACCCAACTCCTCCCCTACCCCTAAATGCACTCAAACCCTGACCCTAACCCCAACCCTAACGCTGAAAATGCTCCTGATTCTAACCCTAATCCTAACCTTAACCCTCACCCGAACACTGACCCTCGATTCTACGAAAGCTAACCCTATACCTAACCCTAACCCTAACCCTATCCTTAAATGCATTCGATTCTAAACCCTCACCTTAAACATAGACCTAACCCTATCCCTAATCCTAACCCTAAATGCACTGGATTCTAACCATAACTCTAACCCTAATGTGCTCGATTATAACCCTAACACTAAATCGTCAATCTCAACACTAAGCCTAACCCTAAATGCACTCGACTCTAACCCAAAAGGCAATCCTGACCCTAAGCCTAACCCTAAACCTCGATTCTACCAACACAAACCCTAACCCTAACCCTAAGCTTAAATATAGTGGATTCTAACCATAACTCTAACCCTAATGTGCTCGATTCTAAGTCTAACACTAAATCGTCAATCTCAACACTAACCCTAACTCTAAGTGCACTCAGTTGTAACCCAAAAGGCAAACCTCACCCTACGCGTAACCCTAAACTTCGATTCTACCAACACAAACCTTAACCCTAATCCTAACCCTACCCCTACCCCTACCCCTAAATGCACTCTAACCCTACCCCTACCCCTTACAATAACCCTAACCCTAACGAATTCTAACCAAAACTCTAACCCTAAATGTGCTCGATTCTAACCCAAACACTAAATCGTCAATTTCAACACTATCCCTAACCCTAAATACACTCGACTCTAACCCAAAAGCCATTCCTGACCCTAAGCCTAACCCTAAACCTCGATTCTACCAACACAAACCTTAACCCTAATCCTAACCCTACTCCTACGCCTACCCCTAAATGCACTCTAAACCATAACCTGATGCAAAGCAGACCAGTAAAAATATCCCTGATTCTAACCCTAACCCTAACCCTAAGCCTATCCTTAAGCCTAACCCTCGATTCTACGAAAGCGAACGCTATACCTAACTGTAACCCTACCACTATCCTTAAATTCTCTCGATTTTAACCCTGACCCTCAATCTAACCCTAACCCTAACGCTAACCCTAAATGCACTGAATTCTAAGCATAACTCTCACCCTAAATGTGCTCGATTCAAAGCCTAACACTAAATCGTCAATTTGAACACTAACCCAAAGCCTAAATACACTCGATTCTGATCCAAAATGCAATCCTGACCCTAAGCCTAAACCTAAACCTCGATTCTATCAACACAAACCTAAACCCTAATCCTAACCCTATCCCTTCCACTAGCCCTAAAAGCACTTTAACCCTAATCGTCACCCTAAGGCGAACACTAAAACTGTGCTTGATTCTAACCCTAACCCTCACCCTAAGCCTAACCCAAAGCCTAACCCTCGATTCTACGAAAGCTAACCCTCAACCTAACTCTAACCCTGGCACTATCCTTAATGCTCTCGATTCTAACCCTGACCCTAAACCTAACCCTAACCCTAACCCGAACACCTAATGCACTGAATTCTAATCATAACTCTATCCCTAAATGGGCCTGATTCTAACGCTATAACTAAATCATCAATTTCAACACTAACCCTAAGCCCAAATGCTCTGAATTATGACCCCAAATGCTCTCCTGACCCTAAACCTAACCCAAAACCTCGATTCTACCAACACAAACCCTAACCCTAATCCTAACCCAACTCCATCCCTACCCCTAAATGCACTCAAACCCTGACCCTAACCCCCACCCTAACGCTGAAAATGCTCTTGATTCTAACCCTAATCCTAAGCCTCACCCTCACCCGAACACTGACCCTCGATTCTACGAAAGATAACCCTATACCTAACCCTAACCCTAACACTATCCTTCAATGCACTCGATTCTAATCCTCACCCTAAACATAAACCTAACCCTATCCCTAATCCTAACCCTAAATGCACTGGATTCTAACCATAACTCTAACCCTAATGTGCTCGATTATAACCGTAACACTAAATCGTTAATCTCAACACTAAGCCTAACCCTAAATGCACTCGACTCTAACCCAAAAGGCAATCCTGACCCTAAGCCTAACCCTAAACCTCGATTCTACCAACACAAACCCTAACCCTAACCCTAAGTTTAAATATAGTGGATTCTAGACATAACTCTAACCATAATGTGCTCGATTCTAAGTCTAACACTAAATCGTCAATCTCAACACTAACCCTAACTCTAAATGCACTCAGTTGTAACCCAAAAGGCAATCCTCACCCTACGCCTAACCCTAAATTTCGATTCTACCAACACAAACCCTAACCCTAATCCTAACCCTACCGCTAACCCTACCCCTAAATGCACTCTAACCCTACCCTACCCCTTACACTAACCCTAACCCTAACGAATTCTAACCAAAACTCTAACGCTAAATGTGCTCGATTCTAACCCAAACACTAAATCGTCAATTTCAACACTATCCCTAACCCTAAATGCACTCGACTGTAACCCAAAAGCCATTCCTGACCCTAAGCCTAACCCTAAACCTCGATTCTACCAACACAAACCTTAACCCTAATCCTAACCCTACTCCTACGCCTACCCCTAAATGCACTCTAGACCATAACTTGATCCAAAGCAGACCACTAAAAATGTGCCTGATTCTAACCCTAACCCTAACCCTAAGCCTATCCTTAAGCCTAACCCTCGATTCTACGAAAGCGAACGCTATACCTAACTCTAACCCTAGCACTATCCTTAAATGCTCTCGATTTTAACCCTGACCCTCAATCTAACCCTAACCCTAACGCTAACCCTAAATGCACTGAATTCTAAGCATAACTCTCACCCTAAATGTGCTCGATTCAAAGCCTAACACTAAATCGTCAATTTGAACACTAACCCAAAGCCTAAATACACTCGATTCTGATCTAAAATGCAATCCTGACCATAAGCCTCAACCTAAACCTCGATTCTACCAACACAAACCTAAACCCTAATCCTAACCCTATCCCTTCCACTAGCCCTAAAAGCACTTTAACCCTAATCCTCACCCTAACGCTATCACTAAAACTGTGCTTGATTCTAACCCTAACCCTCACCCTAAGCCTAACCCAAAGCCTAACCCTCGATTCTACGAAAGCTAACCCTCAACCTAACTCTAACCCTAGCACTATCCTTAATGCTCTCGATTCTAACCCTGACCCTAAACCTAACCCTAACCCTAACCCTAACCCTTAATGCACTGAATTCTAATCATAACTCTATCCCTAAATGGGCCTGATTCTAACGCTATAACTAAATCACCAATTTGAACACTAACCCTAAACCCAAATGCTCTGAATTATGACCCCAAATGCTCTCCTGACCCTAAGCCTAACCGAAAACCTCGATTCTACCAACACAAACCCTAACCCTAATCCTAACCCAACTCCTCCCCTAGCCTTAAATGCACTCAAACCCTGACCCTAACCCCAACCCTAACGCTGAAAATGCTCTTGATTCTAACCCTAATCCTAACCCTAACCCTCACCCGAACACTGACCCTCGATTCTACGAAAGATAACCCTATACCTAACGTTAGCCCTAACACTATCCTTAAATGCACTCGATTCTAATCCTCACCCTAAACATAAACCTAACCCTATCCCTAATCCTAACCCTAAATGCACTGGATTCTAACCATAACTCTAACCCTAATGTGCTCGATTATAACCCTAACACTAAATCGTCAATCTCAACACTAAGCCTAACCCTAAATGCACTCGACTCTAACCCAAAAGGCAATCCTGACCCTAAGCCTAACCCTAAACCTCGATTCTACCAACACAAACCCTAACCCTAACCCTAAGCTTAAATATAGTGGATTCTAGACATAACTCTAACCATAATGTGCTCGATTCTAAGTCTAACACTAAATCGTCAATCTCAACACTAACCCTAACTCTAAATGCACTCAGTTGTAACCCAAAAGGCAATCCTCACCCTACGCCTAACCCTAAACTTCGATTCTACCAACACAAACCCTAACCCTAATCCTAACCCTACCGCTACCCCTACCCCTAAATGCACTCTAACCCTACCCTACCCCTTACACTAACCCTAACCCTAACGAATTCTAACCAAAACTCTAACCCTAAATGTGCTCGATTCTAACCCAAACACTAAATCGTCAATTTCAACACTATCCCTAACCCTAAATGCACTCGACTCTAACCCAAAAGCCATTCCTGACCCTAAGCCTAACCCTAAACCTCGATTCTACCAACACAAACCTTAACCCTAATCCTAACCCTACTCCTACGCCTACCCCTAAATGCACTCTAAACCATAACCTGATCCAAAGCAGACCACTAAAAATGTGCCTGATTCTAACACTAACCCTAACCCTAAGCCTATCCTTAAGCCTAACCCTCGATTCTACGACAGCGAACGCTAAACCTAACTCTAACCCTAGCACTATCCTTAAATGCTCTGGATTTTAACCCTGACCCTCAACCTAACCCTAACCCTAACGCTAACCCTAAATGCACTGATTTCTAAGCATAACTCTCAACCTAAATGTGCTCGATTCAAAGCCTAACACTAAATCGTCAATTTGAACACTAACCCAAAGCCTAAATACACTCGATTCTGATCCAAAATGCAATCCTGACCCTAAGCCTAAACCTAAACCTCGATTCTATCAACACAAACCTAAACCCTAATCCTAACCCTATCCCTTCCACTAGCCCTAAAAGCACTTTAACCCTAATCGTCACCCTAAGGCGAACACTAAAACTGTGCTTGATTCTAACCCTAACCCTCACCCTAAGCCTAACCCAAAGCCTAACCCTCGATTCTACGAAAGCTAACCCTCAACCTAACTCTAACCCTGGCTCTATCCTTAATGCTCTCGATTCTAACCCTGACCCTAAACCTAACCCTAACCCTAACCCTAACCCTACATGCACTGAATTCTAATCATAACTCTATCCCTAAATGGGCCTGATTCTAACGCTATAACTAAATCATCAATTTCAACACTAACCCTAAGCCCAAATGCTCTGAATTATGACCCCAAATGCTCTCCTGACCCTAAACCTAACCCAAAACCTCGATTCTACCAACACAAACCCTAACCCTAATCCTAACCCAACTCCATCCCGACCCCTAAATGCACTCAAACCCTGACCCTAACCCCAACCCTAACGCTAAAAATGCTCCTGATTCTAACCCTAATCCTAACCCTAACCCTCACCCGAACACTGACCCTCGATTGTACGAAAGCTAACCCTATACCTAACTCTAACCCTAACACTATCCTTAAATGCACTCGATTCTAACCCTCACCCTAAACATAAACCTAACCCTATCCCTAATCCTCACCCTAAATGCACTGGATTCTAACCATAACTCTAACCCTAAATGTGCTCGATTCTAACCCAAACACTAAATCGTCAATTTCAACACTATCCCTAACCCTAAATACACTCGACTCTAACCCAAAAGCCATTCCTGACCCTAAGCCTAACCCTAAACCTCGATTCTACCAACACAAACCTTAACCCTAATCCTAACCCTACTCCTACGCCTACCCCTAAATGCACTCTAGACCATAACCTGATCCAAAGCAGACCACTAAAAATGTGCCTGATTCTAACCCTAACCCTAACCCTAAGCCTATCCTTAAGCCTAACCCTCGATTCTACGAAAGCGAACGCTATACCTAACTGTAACCCTACCACTATCCTTAAATTCTCTCGATTTTAACCCTGACCCTCAATCTAACCCTAACCCTAACGCTAACCCTAAATGCACTGAATTCTAAGCATAACTCTCACCCTAAATGTGCTCGATTCAAAGCCTAACACTAAATCGTCAATTTGAACACTAACCCAAAGCCTAAATACACTCGATTCTGATCCAAAATGCAATCCTGACCCTAAGCCTCAACCTAAACCTCGATTCTACCAACACAAACCTAAACCCTAATCCTAACCCTATCCCTTCCACTAGCCCTAAAAGCACTTTAACCCTAATCCTCACCCTAACGCTATCACTAAACCTGTGCTTTATTCTAACCCTAACCCTCACCCTAAGCCTAACCCAAAGCCTAACCCTCGATTCTACGAAAGCTAACCCTCAACCTAACTCTAACCCTAGCACTATCCTTAATGCTCTCGATTCTAACCCTGACCCTAAACCTAACCCTAACCCTAACCCTAACCCTTAATGCACTGAATTCTAATCATAACTCTATCCCTAAATGGGCCTGATTCTAACGCTATAACTAAATCACCAATTTGAACACTAACCCTAAGCCCAAATGCTCTGAATTATGACCCCAAATGCTCTCCTGACCCTAAGCCTAACCCAAAACCTCGATTCTACCAACACAAACCCTAACCCTAATCCTAACCCAACTCCTCCCCTACCCCTAAATGCACTCAAACCCTGACCCTAACCCCAACCCTAACGCTGAAAATGCTCCTGATTCTAACCCTAATCCTAAGCCTCACCCTCACCCGAACACTGACCCTCGATTCTACGAAAGATAACCCTATACCTAACCCTAACCCTAACACTATCCTTAAATGCACTCGATTCTAATCCTCACCCTAAACATAAACCTAACCCTATCCCTAATCCTAACCCTAAATGCACTGGATTCTAACCATAACTCTAACCCTAATGTGCTCGATTATAACCGTAACACTAAATCGTTAATCTCAACACTAAGCCTAACCCTAAATGCACTCGACTCTAACCCAAAAGGCAATCCTGACCCTAAGCCTAACCCTAAACCTCGATTCTACCAACACAAACCCTAACCCTAACCCTAAGCTTAAATATAGTGGATTCTAGACATAACTCTAACCATAATGTGCTCGATTCTAAGTCTAACACTAAATCATCAATCTCAACACTAACCCTAACTCTAAATGCACTCAGTTGTAACCCAAAAGGCAATCCTCACCCTACGCCTAACCCTAAATTTCGATTCTACCAACACAAACCCTAACCCTAATCCTAACCCTACCGCTACCCCTACCCCTAAATGCACTCTAACCCTACCCTACCCCTTACACTAACCCTAACCCTAACGAATTCTAACCAAAACTCTAACCCTAAATGTGCTCGATTCTAACCCAAACACTAAATCGTCAATTTCAACACTATCCCTAACCCTAAATGCACTCGACTGTAACCCAAAAGCCATTCCTGACCCTAAGCCTAACCCTAAACCTCGATTCTACCAACACAAACCTTAACCCTAATCCTAACCCTATTCCTACGCCTACCCCTAAATGCACTCTAGACCATAACCTGATCCAAAGCAGACCACTAAAAATGTGCCTGATTCTAACCCTAACCCTAACCCTAAGCCTATCCTTAAGCCTAACCCTCGATTCTACGAAAGCGAACGCTATACCTAACTCTAACCCTAGCACTATCCTTAAATGCTCTCGATTTTAACCCTGACCCTCAATCTAACCCTAACCCTAACGCTAACCCTAAATGCACTGAATTCTAAGCATAACTCTCACCCTAAATGTGCTCGATTCAAAGCCTAACACTAAATCGTCAATTTGAACACTAACCCAAAGCCTAAATACACTCGATTCTGATTCAAAATGCAATCCTGACCCTAAGCCTCAACCTAAACCTCGATTCAACCAACACAAACCTAAACCCTAATCCTAACCCTATCCCTTCCACTAGCCCTAAAAGCACTTTAACCCTAATCCTCACCCTAACGCTATCACTAAAACTGTGCTTGATTCTAACCCTAACCCTCACCCTAAGCCTAACCCAAAGCCTAACCCTCGATTCTACGAAAGCTAACCCTCAACCTAACTCTAACCCTAGCACTATCCTTAATGCTCTCGATTCTAACCCTGACCCTAAACCTAACCCTAACCCTAACCCTAACCCTTAATGCACTGAATTCTAATCATAACTCTATCCCTAAATGGGCCTGATTCTAACGCTATAACTAAATCACCAATTTGAACACTAACCCTAAGCCCAAATGCTCTGAATTATGACCCCAAATGCTCTCCTGACCCTAAGCCTAACCCAAAACCTCGATTCTACCAACACAAACCCTAACCCTAATCCTAACCCAACTCCTCCCCTACCCCTAAATGCACTCAAACCCTGACCCTAACCCCAACCCTAACGCTGAAAATGCTCCTGATTCTAACCCTAATCCTAACCCTAACCCTCACCCGAACACTGACCCTCGATTCTACGAAAGCTAACCCTATACCTAACCCTAACCCTAACCCTATCCTTAAATGCATTCGATTCTAAACCCTCACCCTAAACATAAACCTAACCCTATCCCTAATCCTAACCCTAAATGCACTGGATTCTAACCATAACTCTAACCCTAATGTGCTCGATTATAACCCTAACACTAAATCGTCAATCTCAACACTAAGCCTAACCCTAAATGCACTCGACTCTAACCCAAAAGGCAATCCTGACCCTAAGCCTAACCCTAAACCTCGATTCTACCAACACAAACCCTAACCCAAACCCTAAGCTTAAATAGAGTGGATTCTAGCCATAACTCTAACCCTAATGTGCTCGATTCTAAGTCTAACACTAAATCGTCAATCTCAACACTAACCCTAACTCTAAGTGCACTCAGTTGTAACCCAAAAGGCAAACCTCACCCTACGCGTAACCCTAAACTTCGATTCTACCAACACAAACCTTAACCCTAATCCTAACCCTACCCCTACCCCTACCCCTAAATGCACTCTAACCCTACCCCTACCCCTTACAATAACCGTAACCCTAACGAATTCTAACCAAAACTCTAACCCTAAATGTGCTCGATTCTAACCCAAACACTAAATCGTCAATTTCAACACTATCCCTAACCCTAAATGCACTCGACTCTAACCCAAAAGCCATTCCTGACCCTAAGCCTAACCCTAAACCTCGATTCTACCAACACAAACCTTAACCCTAATCCTAACCCTACTCCTACGCCTACCCCTAAATGCACTCTAAACCATAACCTGATGCAAAGCAGACCAGTAAAAATATCCCTGATTCTAACCCTAACCCTAACCCTAAGCCTATCCTTAAGCCTAACCCTCGATTCTACGAAAGCGAACGCTATACCTAACTGTAACCCTACCACTATCCTTAAATTCTCTCGATTTTAACCCTGACCCTCAATCTAACCCTAACCCTAACGCTAACCCTAAATGCACTGAATTCTAAGCATAACTCTCACCCTAAATGTGCTCGATTCAAAGCCTAACACTAAATCGTCAATTTGAACACTAACCCAAAGCCTAAATACACTCGATTCTGATCCAAAATGCAATCCTGACCCTAAGCCTCAACCTAAACCTCGATTCTACCAACACAAACCTAAACCCTAATCCTAACCCTATCCCTTCCACTAGCCCTAAAAGCACTTTAACCCTAATCCTCACCCTAACGCTATCACTAAACCTGTGCTTTATTCTAACCCTAACCCTCACCCTAAGCCTAACCCAAAGCCTAACCCTCAATTCTACGAAAGCTAACCCTCAACCTAACTCTAACCCTAGCACTATCCTTAATGCTCTCGATTCTAACCCTGACCCTAAACCTAACCCTAACCCTAACCCTAACCCTTAATGCACTGAATTCTAATCATAACTCTATCCCTAAATGGGCCTGATTCTAACGCTATAACTAAATCACCAATTTGAACACTAACCCTAAGCCCAAATGCTCTGAATTATGACCCCAAATGCTCTCCTGACCCTAAGCCTAACCCAAAACCTCGATTCTACCAACACAAACCCTAACCCTAATCCTAACCCAACTCCTCCCCTACCCCTAAATGCACTCAAACCCTGACCCTAACCCCAACCCTAACGCTGAAAATGCTCCTGATTCTAACCCTAATCCTAAGCCTCACCCTCACCCGAACACTGACCCTCGATTCTACGAAAGATAACCCTATACCTAACCCTAACCCTAACACTATCCTTAAATGCACTCGATTCTAATCCTCACCCTAAACATAAACCTAACCCTATCCCTAATCCTAACCCTAAATGCACTGGATTCTAACCATAACTCTAACCCTAATGTGCTCGATTATAACCGTAACACTAAATCGTTAATCTCAACACTAAGCCTAACCCTAAATGCACTCGACTCTAACCCAAAAGGCAATCCTGACCCTAAGCCTAACCCTAAACCTCGATTCTACCAACACAAACCCTAACCCTAACCCTAAGCTTAAATATAGTGGATTCTAGACATAACTCTAACCATAATGTGCTCGATTCTAAGTCTAACACTAAATCATCAATCTCAACACTAACCCTAACTCTAAATGCACTCAGTTGTAACCCAAAAGGCAATCCTCACCCTACGCCTAACCCTAAATTTCGATTCTACCAACACAAACCCTAACCCTAATCCTAACCCTACCGCTACCCCTACCCCTAAATGCACTCTAACCCTACCCTACCCCTTACACTAACCCTAACCCTAACGAATTCTAACCAAAACTCTAACCCTAAATGTGCTCGATTCTAACCCAAACACTAAATCGTCAATTTCAACACTATCCCTAACCCTAAATGCACTCGACTGTAACCCAAAAGCCATTCCTGACCCTAAGCCTAACCCTAAACCTCGATTCTACCAACACAAACCTTAACCCTAATCCTAACCCTATTCCTACGCCTACCCCTAAATGCACTCTAGACCATAACCTGATCCAAAGCAGACCACTAAAAATGTGCCTGATTCTAACCCTAACCCTAACCCTAAGCCTATCCTTAAGCCTAACCCTCGATTCTACGAAAGCGAACGCTATACCTAACTCTAACCCTAGCACTATCCTTAAATGCTCTCGATTTTAACCCTGACCCTCAATCTAACCCTAACCCTAACGCTAACCCTAAATGCACTGAATTCTAAGCATAACTCTCACCCTAAATGTGCTCGATTCAAAGCCTAACACTAAATCGTCAATTTGAACACTAACCTAAAGTCTATATACACTCGATTCTGATTCAAAATGCAATCCTGACCATAAGCCTCAACCTAAACCTCGATTCTACCAACACAAACCTAAACCCTAATCCTAACCCTATCCCTTCCACTAGCCCTAAAAGCACTTTAACCCTAATCCTCACCCTAACGCTATCACTAAAACTGTGCTTGATTCTAACCCTAACCCTCACCCTAAGCCTAACCCAAAGCCTAACCCTCGATTCTACGAAAGCTAACCCTCAACCTAACTCTAACCCTAGCACTATCCTTAATGCTCTCGATTCTAACCCTGACCCTAAACCTAACCCTAACCCTAACCCTAACCCTTAATGCACTGAATTCTAATCATAACTCTATCCCTAAATGGGCCTGATTCTAACGCTATAACTAAATCACCAATTTCAACACTAACCCTAAGCCAAATGCTCTGAATTATGACCCCAAATGCTCTCCTGACCCTAAGCCTAACCCAAAACCTCGATTCTACCAACACAAACCCTAACCCTAATCCTAACCCAACTCCTCCCCTACCCCTAAATGCACTCAAACCCTGACCCTAACCCCAACCCTAACGCTGAAAATGCTCCTGATTCTAACCCTAATCCTAAGCCTCACCCTCACCCGAACACTGACCCTCGATTCTACGAAAGCTAACCCTATACCTAACCCTAACCCTAACCCTATCCTTAAATGCATTCGATTCTAAACCCTCACCCTAAACATAAACCTAACCCTATCCCTAATCCTAACCCTAAATGCACTGGATTCTAACCATAACTCTAACCCTAATGTGCTCGATTATAACCCTAACACTAAATCGTCAATCTCAACACTAAGCCTAACCCTAAATGCACTCGACTCTAACCCAAAAGGCAATCCTGACCCTAAGCCTAACCCTAAACCTCGATTCTACCAACACAAACCCTAACCCTAACCCTAAGCTTAAATAGAGTGGATTCTAGCCATAACTCTAACCCTAATGTGCTCGATTCTAAGTCTAACACTAAATCGTCAATCTCAACACTAACCCTAACTCTAAGTGCACTCAGTTGTAACCCAAAAGGCAAACCTCACCCTACGCGTAACCCTAAACTTCGATTCTACCAACACAAACCTTAACCCTAATCCTAACCCTACCCCTACCCCTACCCCTAAATGCACTCTAACCCTACCCCTACCCCTTACAATAACCCTAACCCTAACGAATTCTAACCAAAACTCTAACCCTAAATGTGCTCGATTCTAACCCAAACACTAAATCGTCAATTTCAACACTATCCCTAACCCTAAATACACTCGACTCTAACCCAAAAGCCATTCCTGACCCTAAGCCTAACCCTAAACCTCGATTCTACCAACACAAACCTTAACCCTAATCCTAACCCTACTCCTACGCCTACCCCTAAATGCACTCTAAACCATAACCTGATGCAAAGCAGACCAGTAAAAATATCCCTGATTCTAACCCTAACCCTAACCCTAAGCCTATCCTTAAGCCTAACCCTCGATTCTACGAAAGCGAACGCTATACCTAACTGTAACCCTACCACTATCCTTAAATTCTCTCGATTTTAACCCTGACCCTCAATCTAACCCTAACCCTAACGCTAACCCTAAATGCACTGAATTCTAAGCATAACTCTCACCCTAAATGTGCTCGATTCAAAGCCTAACACTAAATCGTCAATTTGAACACTAACCCAAAGCCTAAATACACTCGATTCTGATCCAAAATGCAATCCTGACCCTAAGCCTAAACCTAAACCTCGATTCTACCAACACAAACCTAAACCCTAATCCTAACCCTATCCCTTCCACTAGCCCTAAAAGCACTTTAACCCTAATCCTCACCCTAACGCTATCACTAAACCTGTGCTTGATTCTAACCCTAACCCTCACCCTAAGCCTAACCCAAAGCCTAACCCTCGATTCTACGAAAGCTA
This sequence comes from Notamacropus eugenii, assembly GCF_028372415.1. Taxonomy (NCBI): domain Eukaryota; kingdom Metazoa; phylum Chordata; class Mammalia; order Diprotodontia; family Macropodidae; genus Notamacropus; species Notamacropus eugenii. The sequence continues at coordinate 87,142 of NW_027325093.1, forward strand.
ACCCTCAACCTAACTCTAACCCTGGCACTATCCTTAATGCTCTCGATTCTAACCCTGACCCTAAACCTAACCCTAACCCTAACCCGAACACCTAATGCACTGAATTCTAATCATAACTCTATCCCTAAATGGGCCTGATTCTAACGCTATAACTAAATCATCAATTTCAACACTAACCCTAAGCCCAAATGCTCTGAATTATGACCCCAAATGCTCTCCTGACCCTAAACCTAACCCAAAACCTCGATTCTACCAACACAAACCCTAACCCTAATCCTAACCCAACTCCATCCCTACCCCTAAATGCACTCAAACCCTGACCCTAACCCCCACCCTAACGCTGAAAATGCTCTTGATTCTAACCCTAATCCTAAGCCTCACCCTCACCCGAACACTGACCCTCGATTCTACGAAAGATAACCCTATACCTAACCCTAACCCTAACACTATCCTTCAATGCACTCGATTCTAATCCTCACCCTAAACATAAACCTAACCCTATCCCTAATCCTAACCCTAAATGCACTGGATTCTAACCATAACTCTAACCCTAATGTGCTCGATTATAACCGTAACACTAAATCGTTAATCTCAACACTAAGCCTAACCCTAAATGCACTCGACTCTAACCCAAAAGGCAATCCTGACCCTAAGCCTAACCCTAAACCTCGATTCTACCAACACAAACCCTAACCCTAACCCTAAGTTTAAATATAGTGGATTCTAGACATAACTCTAACCATAATGTGCTCGATTCTAAGTCTAACACTAAATCGTCAATCTCAACACTAACCCTAACTCTAAATGCACTCAGTTGTAACCCAAAAGGCAATCCTCACCTTACGCCTAACCCTAAATTTCGATTCTACCAACACAAACCCTAACCCTAATCCTAACCCTACCGCTACCCCTACCCCTAAATGCACTCTAACCCTACCCTACCCCTTACACTAACCCTAACCCTAACGAATTCTAACCAAAACTCTAACCCTAAATGTGCTCGATTCTAACCCAAACACTAAATCGTCAATTTCAACACTATCCCTAACCCTAAATGCACTCGACTCTAACCCAAAAGCCATTCCTGACCCTAAGCCTAACCCTAAACCTCGATTCTACCAACACAAACCTTAACCCTAATCCTAACCCTACTCCTACGCCTACCCCTAAATGCACTCTAGACCATAACCTGATCCAAAGCAGACCACTAAAAATGTGCCTGATTCTAACCCTAACCCTAACCCTAAGCCTATCCTTAAGCCTAACCCTCGATTCTACGAAAGCGAACGCTATACCTAACTCTAACCCTAGCACTATCCTTAAATGCTCTCGATTTTAACCCTGACCCTCAATCTAACCCTAACCCTAACGCTAACCCTAAATGCACTGAATTCTAAGCATAACTCTCACCCTAAATGTGCTCGATTCAAAGCCTAACACTAAATCGTCAATTTGAACACTAACCCAAAGCCTAAATACACTCGATTCTGATCCAAAATGCAATCCTGACCATAAGCCTCAACCTAAACCTCGATTCAACCAACACAAACCTAAACCCTAATCCTAACCCTATCCCTTCCACTAGCCCTAAAAGCACTTTAACCCTAATCCTCACCCTAACGCTATCACTAAAACTGTGCTTGATTCTAACCCTAACCCTCACCCTAAGCCTAACCCAAACCTAACCCTCGATTCTACGAAAGCTAACCCTCAACCTAACTCTAACCCTAGCACTATCCTTAATGCTCTCGATTCTAACCCTGACCCTAAACCTAACCCTAACCCTAACCCTTAATGCACTGAATTCTAATCATAACTCTATCCCTAAATGGGCCTGATTCTAACGCTATAACTAAATCACCAATTTCAACACTAACCCTAAGCCCAAATGCTCTGAATTATGACCCCAAATGCTCTCCTGACCCTAAGCCTAACCCAAAACCTCGATTCTACCAACACAAACCCTAACCCTAATCCTAACCCAACTCCTCCCCTACCCCTAAATGCACTCAAACCCTGACCCTAACCCCAACCCTAACGCTGAAAATGCTCCTGATTCTAACCCTAATCCTAACCTTAACCCTCACCCGAACACTGACCCTCGATTCTACGAAAGCTAACCCTATACCTAACCCTAACCCTAACCCTATCCTTAAATGCATTCGATTCTAAACCCTCACCCTAAACATAGACCTAACCCTATCCCTAATCCTAACCCTAAATGCACTGGATTCTAACCATAACTCTAACCCTAATGTGCTCGATTATAACCCTAACACTAAATCGTCAATCTCAACACTAAGCCTAACCCTAAATGCACTCGACTCTAACCCAAAAGGCAATCCTGACCCTAAGCCTAACCCTAAACCTCGATTCTACCAACACAAACCCTAACCCTAACCCTAAGCTTAAATATAGTGGATTCTAACCATAACTCTAACCCTAATGTGCTCGATTCTAAGTCTAACACTAAATCGTCAATCTCAACACTAACCCTAACTCTAAGTGCACTCAGTTGTAACCCAAAAGGCAAACCTCACCCTACGCGTAACCCTAAACTTCGATTCTACCAACACAAACCTTAACCCTAATCCTAACCCTACCCCTACCCCTACCCCTAAATGCACTCTAACCCTACCCCTACCCCTTACAATAACCCTAACCCTAACGAATTCTAACCAAAACTCTAACCCTAAATGTGCTCGATTCTAACCCAAACACTAAATCGTCAATTTCAACACTATCCCTAACCCTAAATACACTCGACTCTAACCCAAAAGCCATTCCTGACCCTAAGCCTAACCCTAAACCTCGATTCTACCAACACAAACCTTAACCCTAATCCTAACCCTACTCCTACGCCTACCCCTAAATGCACTCTAAACCATAACCTGATGCAAAGCAGACCAGTAAAAATATCCCTGATTCTAACCCTAACCCTAACCCTAAGCCTATCCTTAAGCCTAACCCTCGATTCTACGAAAGCGAACGCTATACCTAACTGTAACCCTACCACTATCCTTAAATTCTCTCGATTTTAACCCTGACCCTCAATCTAACCCTAACCCTAACGCTAACCCTAAATGCACTGAATTCTAAGCATAACTCTCACCCTAAATGTGCTCGATTCAAAGCCTAACACTAAATCGTCAATTTGAACACTAACCCAAAGCCTAAATACACTCGATTCTGATCCAAAATGCAATCCTGACCCTAAGCCTAAACCTAAACCTCGATTCTATCAACACAAACCTAAACCCTAATCCTAACCCTATCCCTTCCACTAGCCCTAAAAGCACTTTAACCCTAATCGTCACCCTAAGGCGAACACTAAAACTGTGCTTGATTCTAACCCTAACCCTCACCCTAAGCCTAACCCAAAGCCTAACCCTCGATTCTACGAAAGCTAACCCTCAACCTAACTCTAACCCTGGCACTATCCTTAATGCTCTCGATTCTAACCCTGACCCTAAACCTAACCCTAACCCTAACCCGAACACCTAATGCACTGAATTCTAATCATAACTCTATCCCTAAATGGGCCTGATTCTAACGGTATAACTAAATCATCAATTTCAACACTAACCCTAAGCCCAAATGCTCTGAATTATGACCCCAAATGCTCTCCTGACCCTAAACCTAACCCAAAACCTCGATTCTACCAACACAAACCCTAACCCTAATCCTAACCCAACTCCATCCCTACCCCTAAATGCACTCAAACCCTGACCCTAACCCCCACCCTAACGCTGAAAATGCTCTTGATTCTAACCCTAATCCTAAGCCTCACCCTCACCCGAACACTGACCCTCGATTCTACGAAAGATAACCCTATACCTAACCCTAACCCTAACACTATCCTTCAATGCACTCGATTCTAATCCTCACCCTAAACATAAACCTAACCCTATCCCTAATCCTAACCCTAAATGCACTGGATTCTAACCATAACTCTAACCCTAATGTGCTCGATTATAACCGTAACACTAAATCGTTAATCTCAACACTAAGCCTAACCCTAAATGCACTCGACTCTAACCCAAAAGGCAATCCTGACCCTAAGCCTAACCCTAAACCTCGATTCTACCAACACAAACCCTAACCCTAACCCTAAGTTTAAATATAGTGGATTCTAGACATAACTCTAACCATAATGTGCTCGATTCTAAGTCTAACACTAAATCGTCAATCTCAACACTAACCCTAACTCTAAATGCACTCAGTTGTAACCCAAAAGGCAATCCTCACCCTACGCCTAACCCTAAATTTCGATTCTACCAACACAAACCCTAACCCTAATCCTAACCCTACCGCTACCCCTACCCCTAAATGCACTCTAACCCTACCCTACCCCTTACACTAACCCTAACCCTAACGAATTCTAACCAAAACTCTAACGCTAAATGTGCTCGATTCTAACCCAAACACTAAATCGTCAATTTCAACACTATCCCTAACCCTAAATGCACTCGACTGTAACCCAAAAGCCATTCCTGACCCTAAGCCTAACCCTAAACCTCGATTCTACCAACACAAACCTTAACCCTAATCCTAACCCTACTCCTACGCCTACCCCTAAATGCACTCTAGACCATAACTTGATCCAAAGCAGACCACTAAAAATGTGCCTGATTCTAACCCTAACCCTAACCCTAAGCCTATCCTTAAGCCTAACCCTCGATTCTACGAAAGCGAACGCTATACCTAACTCTAACCCTAGCACTATCCTTAAATGCTCTCGATTTTAACCCTGACCCTCAATCTAACCCTAACCCTAACGCTAACCCTAAATGCACTGAATTCTAAGCATAACTCTCACCCTAAATGTGCTCGATTCAAAGCCTAACACTAAATCGTCAATTTGAACACTAACCCAAAGCCTAAATACACTCGATTCTGATCCAAAATGCAATCCTGACCATAAGCCTCAACCTAAACCTCGATTCTACCAACACAAACCTAAACCCTAATCCTAACCCTATCCCTTCCACTAGCCCTAAAAGCACTTTAACCCTAATCCTCACCCTAACGCTATCACTAAAACTGTGCTTGATTCTAACCCTAACCCTCACCCTAAGCCTAACCCAAACCTAACCCTCGATTCTACGAAAGCTAACCCTCAACCTAACTCTAACCCTAGCACTATCCTTAATGCTCTCGATTCTAACCCTGACCCTAAACCTAACCCTAACCCTAACCCTTAATGCACTGAATTCTAATCATAACTCTATCCCTAAATGGGCCTGATTCTAACGCTATAACTAAATCACCAATTTCAACACTAACCCTAAGCCCAAATGCTCTGAATTATGACCCCAAATGCTCTCCTGACCCTAAGCCTAACCCAAAACCTCGATTCTACCAACACAAACCCTAACCCTAATCCTAACCCAACTCCTCCCCTACCCCTAAATGCACTCAAACCCTGACCCTAACCCCAACCCTAACGCTGAAAATGCTCCTGATTCTAACCCTAATCCTAACCTTAACCCTCACCCGAACACTGACCCTCGATTCTACGAAAGCTAACCCTATACCTAACCCTAACCCTAACCCTATCCTTAAATGCATTCGATTCTAAACCCTCACCCTAAACATAGACCTAACCCTATCCCTAATCCTAACCCTAAATGCACTGGATTCTAACCATAACTCTAACCCTAATGTGCTCGATTATAACCCTAACACTAAATCGTCAATCTCAACACTAAGCCTAACCCTAAATGCACTCGACTCTAACCCAAAAGGCAATCCTGACCCTAAGCCTAACCCTAAACCTCGATTCTACCAACACAAACCCTAACCCTAACCCTAAGCTTAAATATAGTGGATTCTAACCATAACTCTAACCCTAATGTGCTCGATTCTAAGTCTAACACTAAATCGTCAATCTCAACACTAACCCTAACTCTAAGTGCACTCAGTTGTAACCCAAAAGGCAAACCTCACCCTACGCGTAACCCTAAACTTCGATTCTACCAACACAAACCTTAACCCTAATCCTAACCCTACCCCTACCCCTACCCCTAAATGCACTCTAACCCTACCCCTACCCCTTACAATAACCCTAACCCTAACGAATTCTAACCAAAACTCTAACCCTAAATGTGCTCGATTCTAACCCAAACACTAAATCGTCAATTTCAACACTATCCCTAACCCTAAATACACTCGACTCTAACCCAAAAGCCATTCCTGACCCTAAGCCTAACCCTAAACCTCGATTCTACCAACACAAACCTTAACCCTAATCCTAACCCTACTCCTACGCCTACCCCTAAATGCACTCTAAACCATAACCTGATGCAAAGCAGACCAGTAAAAATATCCCTGATTCTAACCCTAACCCTAACCCTAAGCCTATCCTTAAGCCTAACCCTCGATTCTACGAAAGCGAACGCTATACCTAACTGTAACCCTACCACTATCCTTAAATTCTCTCGATTTTAACCCTGACCCTCAATCTAACCCTAACCCTAACGCTAACCCTAAATGCACTGAATTCTAAGCATAACTCTCACCCTAAATGTGCTCGATTCAAAGCCTAACACTAAATCGTCAATTTGAACACTAACCCAAAGCCTAAATACACTCGATTCTGATCCAAAATGCAATCCTGACCCTAAGCCTAAACCTAAACCTCGATTCTATCAACACAAACCTAAACCCTAATCCTAACCCTATCCCTTCCACTAGCCCTAAAAGCACTTTAACCCTAATCGTCACCCTAAGGCGAACACTAAAACTGTGCTTGATTCTAACCCTAACCCTCACCCTAAGCCTAACCCAAAGCCTAACCCTCGATTCTACGAAAGCTAACCCTAAACCTAACTCTAACCCTGGCACTATCCTTAATGCTCTCGATTCTAACCCTGACCCTAAACCTAACCCTAACCCTAACCCGAACACCTAATGCACTGAATTCTAATCATAACTCTATCCCTAAATGGGCCTGATTCTAACGGTATAACTAAATCATCAATTTCAACACTAACCCTAAGCCCAAATGCTCTGAATTATGACCCCAAATGCTCTCCTGACCCTAAACCTAACCCAAAACCTCGATTCTACCAACACAAACCCTAACCCTAATCCTAACCCAACTCCATCCCTACCCCTAAATGCACTCAAACCCTGACCCTAACCCCCACCCTAACGCTGAAAATGCTCTTGATTCTAACCCTAATCCTAAGCCTCACCCTCACCCGAACACTGACCCTCGATTCTACGAAAGATAACCCTATACCTAACCCTAACCCTAACACTATCCTTCAATGCACTCGATTCTAATCCTCACCCTAAACATAAACCTAACCCTATCCCTAATCCTAACCCTAAATGCACTGGATTCTAACCATAACTCTAACCCTAATGTGCTCGATTATAACCGTAACACTAAATCGTTAATCTCAACACTAAGCCTAACCCTAAATGCACTCGACTCTAACCCAAAAGGCAATCCTGACCCTAAGCCTAACCCTAAACCTCGATTCTACCAACACAAACCCTAACCCTAACCCTAAGTTTAAATATAGTGGATTCTAGACATAACTCTAACCATAATGTGCTCGATTCTAAGTCTAACACTAAATCGTCAATCTCAACACTAACCCTAACTCTAAATGCACTCAGTTGTAACCCAAAAGGCAATCCTCACCCTACGCCTAACCCTAAATTTCGATTCTACCAACACAAACCCTAACCCTAATCCTAACCCTACCGCTACCCCTACCCCTAAATGCACTCTAACCCTACCCTACCCCTTACACTAACCCTAACCCTAACGAATTCTAACCAAAACTCTAACGCTAAATGTGCTCGATTCTAACCCAAACACTAAATCGTCAATTTCAACACTATCCCTAACCCTAAATGCACTCGACTGTAACCCAAAAGCCATTCCTGACCCTAAGCCTAACCCTAAACCTCGATTCTACCAACACAAACCTTAACCCTAATCCTAACCCTACTCCTACGCCTACCCCTAAATGCACTCTAGACCATAACTTGATCCAAAGCAGACCACTAAAAATGTGCCTAATTCTAACCCTAACCCTAACCCTAAGCCTATCCTTAAGCCTAACCCTCGATTCTACGAAAGCGAACGCTATACCTAACTCTAACCCTAGCACTATCCTTAAATGCTCTCGATTTTAACCCTGACCCTCAATCTAACCCTAACCCTAACGCTAACCCTAAATGCACTGAATTCTAAGCATAACTCTCACCCTAAATGTGCTCGATTCAAAGCCTAACACTAAATCGTCAATTTGAACACTAACCCAAAGCCTAAATACACTCGATTCTGATCCAAAATGCAATCCTGACCATAAGCCTCAACCTAAACCTCGATTCTACCAACACAAACCTAAACCCTAATCCTAACCCTATCCCTTCCACTAGCCCTAAAAGCACTTTAACCCTAATCCTCACCCTAACGCTATCACTAAAACTGTGCTTGATTCTAACCCTAACCCTCACCCTAAGCCTAACCCAAACCTAACCCTCGATTCTACGAAAGCTAACCCTCAACCTAACTCTAACCCTAGCACTATCCTTAATGCTCTCGATTCTAACCCTGACCCTAAACCTAACCCTAACCCTAACCCTTAATGCACTGAATTCTAATCATAACTCTATCCCTAAATGGGCCTGATTCTAACGCTATAACTAAATCACCAATTTCAACACTAACCCTAAGCCCAAATGCTCTGAATTATGACCCCAAATGCTCTCCTGACCCTAAGCCTAACCCAAAACCTCGATTCTACCAACACAAACCCTAACCCTAATCCTAACCCAACTCCTCCCCTACCCATAAATGCACTCAAACCCTGACCCTAACCCCAACCCTAACGCTGAAAATGCTCCTGATTCTAACCCTAATCCTAACCTTAACCCTCACCCGAACACTGACCCTCGATTCTACGAAAGCTAACCCTATACCTAACCCTAACCCTAACCCTATCCTTAAATGCATTCGATTCTAAACCCTCACCCTAAACATAGACCTAACCCTATCCCTAATCCTAACCCTAAATGCACTGGATTCTAACCATAACTCTAACCCTAATGTGCTCGATTATAACCCTAACATTAAATCGTCAATCTCAACACTAAGCCTAACCCTAAATGCACTCGACTCTAACCCAAAAGGCAATCCTGACCCTAAGCCTAACCCTAAACCTCGATTCTACCAACACAAACCCTAACCCTAACCCTAAGCTTAAATATAGTGGATTCTAACCATAACTCTAACCCTAATGTGCTCGATTCTAAGTCTAACACTAAATCGTCAATCTCAACACTAACCCTAACTCTAAGTGCACTCAGTTGTAACCCAAAAGGCAAACCTCACCCTACGCGTAACCCTAAACTTCGATTCTACCAACACAAACCTTAACCCTAATCCTAACCCTACCCCTACCCCTACCCCTAAATGCACTCTAACCCTACCCCTACCCCTTACAATAACCCTAACCCTAACGAATTCTAACCAAAACTCTAACCCTAAATGTGCTCGATTCTAACCCAAACACTAAATCGTCAATTTCAACACTATCCCTAACCCTAAATACACTCGACTCTAACCCAAAAGCCATTCCTGACCCTAAGCCTAACCCTAAACCTCGATTCTACCAACACAAACCTTAACCCTAATCCTAACCCTACTCCTACGCCTACCCCTAAATGCACTCTAAACCATAACCTGATGCAAAGCAGACCAGTAAAAATATCCCTGATTCTAACCCTAACCCTAACCCTAAGCCTATCCTTAAGCCTAACCCTCGATTCTACGAAAGCGAACGCTATACCTAACTGTAACACTACCACTATCCTTAAATTCTCTCGATTTTAACCCTGACCCTCAATCTAACCCTAACCCTAACGCTAACCCTAAATGCACTGAATTCTAAGCATAACTCTCACCCTAAATGTGCTCGATTCAAAGCCTAACACTAAATCGTCAATTTGAACACTAACCCAAAGCCTAAATACACTCGATTCTGATCCAAAATGCAATCCTGACCCTAAGCCTAAACCTAAACCTCGATTCTATCAACACAAACCTAAACCCTAATCCTAACCCTATCCCTTCCACTAGCCCTAAAAGCACTTTAACCCTAATCGTCACCCTAAGGCGAACACTAAAACTGTGCTTGATTCTAACCCTAACCCTCACCCTAAGCCTAACCCAAAGCCTAACCCTCGATTCTACGAAAGCTAACCCTCAACCTAACTCTAACCCTGGCACTATCCTTAATGCTCTCGATTCTAACCCTGACCCTAAACCTAACCCTAACCCTAACCCGAACACCTAATGCACTGAATTCTAATCATAACTCTATCCCTAAATGGGCCTGATTCTAACGCTATAACTAAATCATCAATTTCAACACTAACCCTAAGCCCAAATGCTCTGAATTATGACCCCAAATGCTCTCCTGACCCTAAACCTAACCCAAAACCTCGATTCTACCAACACAAACCCTAACCCTAATCCTAACCCAACTCCATCCCTACCCCTAAATGCACTCAAACCCTGACCCTAACCCCCACCCTAACGCTGAAAATGCTCTTGATTCTAACCCTAATCCTAAGCCTCACCCTCACCCGAACACTGACCCTCGATTCTACGAAAGATAACCCTATACCTAACCCTAACCCTAACACTATCCTTCAATGCACTCGATTCTAATCCTCACCCTAAACATAAACCTAACCCTATCCCTAATCCTAACCCTAAATGCACTGGATTCTAACCATAACTCTAACCCTAATGTGCTCGATTATAACCGTAACACTAAATCGTTAATCTCAACACTAAGCCTAACCCTAAATGCACTCGACTCTAACCCAAAAGGCAATCCTGACCCTAAGCCTAACCCTAAACCTCGATTCTACCAACACAAACCCTAACCCTAACCCTAAGTTTAAATATAGTGGATTCTAGACATAACTCTAACCATAATGTGCTCGATTCTAAGTCTAACACTAAATAGTCAATCTCAACACTAACCCTAACTCTAAATGCACTCAGTTGTAACCCAAAAGGCAATCCTCACCCTACGCCTAACCCTAAATTTCGATTCTACCAACACAAACCCTAACCCTAATCCTAACCCTACCGCTACCCCTACCCCTAAATGCACTCTAACCCTACCCTACCCCTTACACTAACCCTAACCCTAACGAATTCTAACCAAAACTCTAACGCTAAATGTGCTCGATTCTAACCCAAACACTAAATCGTCAATTTCAACACTATCCCTAACCCTAAATGCACTCGACTGTAACCCAAAAGCCATTCCTGACCCTAAGCCTAACCCTAAACCTCGATTCTACCAACACACACCTTAACCCTAATCCTAACCCTACTCCTACGCCTACCCCTAAATGCACTCTAGACCATAACTTGATCCAAAGCAGACCACTAAAAATGTGCCTGATTCTAACCCTAACCCTAACCCTAAGCCTATCCTTAAGCCTAACCCTCGATTCTACGAAAGCGAACGCTATACCTAACTCTAACCCTAGCACTATCCTTAAATGCTCTCGATTTTAACCCTGACCCTCAATCTAACCCTAACCCTAACGCTAACCCTAAATGCACTGAATTCTAAGCATAACTCTCACCCTAAATGTGCTCGATTCAAAGCCTAACACTAAATCGTCAATTTGAACACTAACCCAAAGCCTAAATACACTCGATTCTGATCCAAAATGCAATCCTGACCATAAGCCTCAACCTAAACCTCGATTCTACCAACACAAACCTAAACCCTAATCCTAACCCTATCCCTTCCACTAGCCCTAAAAGCACTTTAACCCTAATCCTCACCCTAACGCTATCACTAAAACTGTGCTTGATTCTAACCCTAACCCTCACCCTAAGCCTAACCCAAAGCCTAACCCTCGATTCTACGAAAGCTAACCCTCAACCTAACTCTAACCCTAGCACTATCCTTAATGCTCTCGATTCTAACCCTGACCCTAAACCTAACCCTAACCCTAACCCTAACCCTTAATGCACTGAATTCTAATCATAACTCTATCCCTAAATGGGCCTGATTCTAACGCTATAACTAAATCACCAATTTGAACACTAACCCTAAGCCCAAATGCTCTGAATTATGACCCCAAATGCTCTCCTGACCCTAAGCCTAACCGAAAACCTCGATTCTACCAACACAAATCCTAACCCTAACCCTAAGCTTAAATATAGTGGATTCTAGACATAACTCTAACCATAATGTGCTCGATTCTAAGTCTAACACTAAATCGTCAATCTCAACACTAACCCTAACTCTAAATGCACTCAGTTGTAACCCAAAAGGCAATCCTCACCCTACGCCTAACCCTAAACTTCGATTCTACCAACACAAACCCTAACCCTAATCCTAACCCTACCGCTACCCCTACCCCTAAATGCACTCTAACCCTACCCTACCCCTTACACTAACCCTAACCCTAACGAATTCTAACCAAAACTCTAACCCTAAATGTGCTCGATTCTAACCCAAACACTAAATCGTCAATTTCAACACTATCCCTAACCCTAAATGCACTCGACTCTAACCCAAAAGCCATTCCTGACCCTAAGCCTAACCCTAAACCTCGATTCTACCAACACAAACCTTAACCCTAATTCTAACCCTACTCCGACGCCTACCCCTAAATGCACTCTAAACCATAACCTGATCCAAAGCAGACCACTAAAAATGTGCCTGATTCTAACCCTAACCCTAACCCTAAGCCTATCCTTAAGCCTATCCCTCGATTCTACGACAGCGAACGCTAAACCTAACTCTAACCCTAGCACTATCCTTAAATGCTCTGGATTTTAACCCTGACCCTCAACCTAACCCTAACCCTAACGCTAACCCTAAATGCACTGATTTCTAAGCATAACTCTCACCCTAAATGTGCTCGATTCAAAGCCTAACACTAAATCGTCAATTTGAACACTAACCCAAAGCCTAAATACACTCGATTCTGATCCAAAATGCAATCCTGACCCTAAGCCTAAACCTAAACCTCGATTCTATCAACACAAACCTAAACCCTAATCCTAACCCTATCCCTTCCACTAGCCCTAAAAGCACTTTAACCCTAATCGTCACCCTAAGGCGAACACTAAAACTGTGCTTGATTCTAACCCTAACCCTCACCCTAAGCCTAACCCAAAGCCTAACCCTCGATTCTACGAAAGCTAACCCTCAACCTAACTCTAACCCTGGCTCTATCCTTAATGCTCTCGATTCTAACCCTGACCCTAAACCTAACCCTAACCCTAACCCTAACCCTACATGCACTGAATTCTAATCATAACTCTATCCCTAAATGGGCCTGATTCTAACGCTATAACTAAATCATCAATTTCAACACTAACCCTAAGCCCAAATGCTCTGAATTATGACCCCAAATGCTCTCCTGACCCTAAACCTAACCCAAAACCTCGATTCTACCAACACAAACCCTAACCCTAATCCTAACCCAACTCCATCCCGACCCCTAAATGCACTCAAACCCTGACCCTAACCCCAACCCTAACGCTGAAAATGCTCCTGATTCTAACCCTAATCCTAACCCTAACCCTCACCCGAACACTGACCCTCGATTCTACGAAAGCTAACCCTATACCTAACCCTAACCCTAACCCTATCCTTAAATGCATTCGATTCTAAACCCTCACCCTAAACATAAACCTAACCCTATCCCTAATCCTAACCCTAAATGCACTGGATTCTAACCATAACTCTAACCCTAATGTGCTCGATTATAACCCTAACACTAAATCGTCAATCTCAACACTAAGCCTAACCCTAAATGCACTCGACTCTAACCCAAAAGGCAATCCTGACCCTAAGCCTAACCCTAAACCTCGATTCTACCAACACAAACCCTAACCCTAACCCTAAGCTTAAATAGCGTGGATTCTAGCCATAACTCTAACCCTAATGTGCTCGATTCTAAGTCTAACACTAAATCGTCAATCTCAACACTAACCCTAACTCTAAGTGCACTCAGTTGTAACCCAAAAGGCAAACCTCACCCTACGCGTAACCCTAAACTTCGATTCTACCAACACAAACCTTAACCCTAATCCTAACCCTACCCCTACCCCTACCCCTAAATGCACTCTAACCCTACCCCTACCCCTTACAATAACCCTAACCCTAACGAATTCTAACCAAAACTCTAACCCTAAATGTGCTCGATTCTAACCCAAACACTAAATCGTCAATTTCAACACTATCCCTAACCCTAAATACACTCGACTCTAACCCAAAAGCCATTCCTGACCCTAAGCCTAACCCTAACCCTCGATTCTACCAACACAAACCTTAACCCTAATCCTAACCCTACTCCTACGCCTACCCCTAAATGCCCTCTAAACCATAACCTGATGCAAAGCAGACCAGTAAAAATATCCCTGATTCTAACCCTAACCCTAACCCTAAGCCTATCCTTAAGCCTAACCCTCGATTCTACGAAAGCGAACGCTATACCTAACTGTAACCCTAGCACTATCCTTAAATGCTCTCGATTTTAACCCTGACCCTCAATCTAACCCTAACCCTAACGCTAACCCTAAATGCACTGAATTCTAAGAATAACTCTCACCCTAAATGTGCTCGATTCAAAGCCTAACACTAAATCGTCAATTTGAACACTAACCCAAAGCCTAAATACACTCGATTCTGATCCAAAATGCAATCCTGACCCTAAGCCTCAACCTAAACCTCGATTCTACCAACACAAACCTAAACCCTAATCCTAACCCTATCCCTTCCACTAGCCCTAAAAGCACTTTAACCCTAATCCTCACCCTAACGCTATCACTAAACCTGTGCTTGATTCTAACCCTAACCCTCACCCTAAGCCTAACCCAAAGCCTAACCCTCGATTCTACGAAAGCTAACCCTCAACCTAACTCTAACCCTAGCACTATCCTTAATGCTCTCGATTCTAACCCTGACCCTAAACCTAACCCTAACCCTAACCCTAACCCTTAATGCACTGAATTCTAATCATAACTCTATCCCTAAATGGGCCTGATTCTAACGCTATAACTAAATCACCAATTTGAACACTAACCCTAAGCCCAAATGCTCTGAATTATGACCCCAAATGCTCTCCTGACCCTAAGATTAACCCAAAACCTCGATTCTACCAACACAAACCCTAACCCTAATCCTAACCCAACTCCTCCCCTACCCCTAAATGCACTCAAACCCTGACCCTAACCCCAACCCTAACGCTGAAAATGCTCCTGATTCTAACCCTAATCCTAAGCCTCACCCTCACCCGAACACTGACCCTCGATTCTACGAAAGATAACCCTATACCTAACCCTAACCCTAACACTATCCTTAAATGCACTCGATTCTAATCCTCACCCTAAACATAAACCTAACCCTATCCCTAATCCTAACCCTAAATGCACTGGATTCTAACCATAACTCTAACCCTAATGTGCTCGATTATAACCGTAACACTAAATCGTTAATCTCAACACTAAGCCTAACCCTAAATGCACTCGACTCTAACCCAAAAGGCAATCCTGACCCTAAGCCTAACCCTAAACCTCGATTCTACCAACACAAACCCTAACCCTAACCCTAAGTTTAAATATAGTGGATTCTAGACATAACTCTAACCATAATGTGCTCGATTCTAAGTCTAACAGTAAATCGTCAATCTCAACACTAACCCTAACTCTAAATGCACTCAGTTGTAACCCAAAAGGCAATCCTCACCCTACGCCTAACCCTAAACTTCGATTCTACCAACACAAACCCTAACCCTAATCCTAACCCTACCGCTACCCCTACCCCTAAATGCACTCTAACCCTACCCTACCCCTTACACTAACCCTAACCCTAACGAAT
Organism: Notamacropus eugenii; assembly: GCF_028372415.1. NCBI lineage: Eukaryota > Metazoa > Chordata > Mammalia > Diprotodontia > Macropodidae > Notamacropus > Notamacropus eugenii. The sequence goes on from NW_027325093.1 coordinate 103,038, forward strand.
TCTAACCAAAACTCTAACCCTAAATGTGCTCGATTCTAACCCAAACACTAAATCGTCAATTTCAACACTATCCCTAACCCTAAATGCACTCGACTGTAACCCAAAAGCCATTCCTGACCCTAAGCCTAACCCTAAACCTCGATTCTACCAACACAAACCTTAACCCTAATCCTAACCCTACTCCTACGCCTACCCCTAAATGCACTCTAGACCATAACCTGATCCAAAGCAGACCACTAAAAATGTGCCTGATTCTAACCCTAACACTAACCCTAAGCCTATCCTTAAGCCTAACCCTCGATTCTACGAAAGCGAACGCTATACCTAACTCTAACCCTAGCACTATCCTTAAATGCTCTCGATTTTAACCATGACCCTCAATCTAACCCTAACCCTAACGCTAACCCTAAATGCACTGAATTCTAAGCATAACTCTCACCCTAAATGTGCTCGATTCAAAGCCTAACACTAAATCGTCAATTTGAACACTAACCCAAAGCCTAAATACACTCGATTCTGATTCAAAATGCAATCCTGACCCTAAGGCTAAACCTAAACCTCGATTCAACCAACACAAACCTAAACCCTAATCCTAACCCTATCCCTTCCACTAGCCCTAAAAGCACTTTAACCCTAATCCTCACCCTAACGCTATCACTAAAACTGTGCTTGATTCTAACCCTAACCCTCACCCTAAGCCTAACCCAAAGCCTAAACCTCGATTCTACGAAAGCTAACCCTCAACCTAACTCTAACCCTAGCACTATCCTTAATGCTCTCGATTCTAACCCTGACCCTAAACCTAACCCTAACCCTAACCCTAACCCTTAATGCACTGAATTCTAATCATAACTCTATCCCTAAATGGGCCTGATTCTAACGCTATAACTAAATCACCAATTTGAACACTAACCCTAAGCCCAAATGCTCTGAATTATGACCCCAAATGCTCTCCTGACCCTAAGCCTAACCCAAAACCTCGATTCTACCAACACAAACCCTAACCCTAATCCTAACCCAACTCCTCCCCTACCCCTAAATGCACTCAAACCCTGACCCTAACCCCAACCCTAACGCTGAAAATGCTCCTGATTCTAACCCTAATCCTAACCCTAACCCTCACCCGAACACTGACCCTCGATTCTACGAAAGCTAACCCTATACCTAACCCTAACCCTAACCCTATCCTTAAATGCATTCGATTCTAAACCCTCACCCTAAACATAAACCTAACCCTATCCCTAATCCTAACCCTAAATGCACTGGATTCTAACCATAACTCTAACCCTAATGTGCTCGATTATAACCCTAACACTAAATCGTCAATCTCAACACTAAGCCTAACCCTAAATGCACTCGACTCTAACCCAAAAGGCAATCCTGACCCTAAGCCTAACCCTAAACCTCGATTCTACCAACACAAACCCTAACCCAAACCCTAAGCTTAAATAGAGTGGATTCTAGCCATAACTCTAACCCTAATGTGCTCGATTCTAAGTCTAACACTAAATCGTCAATCTCAACACTAACCCTAACTCTAAGTGCACTCAGTTGTAACCCAAAAGGCAAACCTCACCCTACGCGTAACCCTAAACTTCGATTCTACCAACACAAACCTTAACCCTAATCCTAACCCTACCCCTACCCCTACCCCTAAATGCACTCTAACCCTACCCCTACCCCTTACAATAACCCTAACCCTAACGAATTCTAACCAAAACTCTAACCCTAAATGTGCTCGATTCTAACCCAAACACTAAATCGTCAATTTCAACACTATCCCTAACCCTAAATGCACTCGACTCTAACCCAAAAGCCATTCCTGACCCTAAGCCTAACCCTAAACCTCGATTCTACCAACACAAACCTTAACCCTAATCCTAACCCTACTCCTACGCCTACCCCTAAATGCACTCTAAACCATAACCTGATGCAAAGCAGACCAGTAAAAATATCCCTGATTCTAACCCTAACCCTAACCCTAAGCCTATCCTTAAGCCTAACCCTCGATTCTACGAAAGCGAACGCTATACCTAACTGTAACCCTACCACTATCCTTAAATTCTCTCGATTTTAACCCTGACCCTCAATCTAACCCTAACCCTAACGCTAACCCTAAATGCACTGAATTCTAAGCATAACTCTCACCCTAAATGTGCTCGATTCAAAGCCTAACACTAAATCGTCAATTTGAACACTAACCCAAAGCCTAAATACACTCGATTCTGATCCAAAATACAATCCTGACCCTAAGCCTCAACCTAAACCTCGATTCTACCAACACAAACCTAAACCCTAATCCTATCCCTATCCCTTCCACTAGCCCTAAAAGCACTTTAACCCTAATCCTCACCCTAACGCTATCACTAAACCTGTGCTTGATTCTAACCCTAACCCTCACCCTAAGCCTAACCCAAAGCCTAACCCTCGATTCTACGAAAGCTAACCCTCAACCTAACTCTAACCCTAGCACTATCCTTAATGCTCTCGATTCTAACCCTGACCCTAAACCTAACCCTAACCCTAACCCTAACCCTTAATGCACTGAATTCTAATCATAACTCTATCCCTAAATGGGCCTGATTCTAACGCTATAACTAAATCACCAATTTGAACACTAACCCTAAGCCCAAATGCTCTGAATTATGACCCCAAATGCTCTCCTGACCCTAAGCCTAACCCAAAACCTCGATTCTAGCAACACAAACCCTAACCCTAATCCTAACCCAACTCCTCCCCTACCCCTAAATGCACTCAAACCCTGACCCTAACCCCAACCCTAACGCTGAAAATGCTCCTGATTCTAACCCTAATCCTAAGCCTCACCCTCACCCGAACACTGACCCTCGATTCTACGAAAGATAACCCTATACCTAACCCTAACCCTAACACTATCCTTAAATGCACTCGATTCTAATCCTCACCCTAAACATAAACCTAACCCTATCCCTAATCCTAACCCTAAATGCACTGGATTCTAACCATAACTCTAACCCTAATGTGCTCGATTATAACCCTAACACTAAATCGTCAATCTCAACACTAAGCCTAACCCTAAATGCACTCGACTCTAACCCAAAAGGCAATCCTGACCCTAAGCCTAACCCTAAACCTCGATTCTACCAACACAAACCCTAACCCTAACCCTAAGCTTAAATAGAGTGGATTCTACACATAACTCTAACCCTAATGTGCTCGATTCTAAGTCTAACACTAAATCGTCAATCTCAACACTAACCCTAACTCTAAGTGCACTCAGTTGTAACCCAAAAGGCAAACCTCACCCTACGCGTAACCCTAAACTTCGATTCTACCAACACAAACCTTAACCCTAATCCTAACCCTACCCCTACCCCTACCCCTAAATGCACTCTAACCCTACCCCTACCCCTTACAATAACCCTAACCCTAACGAATTCTAACCAAAACTCTAACCCTAAATGTGCTCGATTCTAACCCAAACACTAAATCGTCAATTTCAACACTATCCCTAACCCTAAATACACTCGACTCTAACCCAAAAGCCATTCCTGACCCTAAGCCTAACCCTAAACCTCGATTCTACCAACACAAACCTTAACCCTAATCCTAACCCTACTCCTACGCCTACCCCTAAATGCACTCTAAACCATAACCTGATGCAAAGCAGACCAGTAAAAATATCCCTGATTCTAACCCTAACCCTAACCCTAAGCCTATCCTTAAGCCTAACCCTCGATTCTACGAAAGCGAACGCTATACCTAACTGTAACCCTACCACTATCCTTAAATTCTCTCGATTTTAACCCTGACCCTCAATCTAACCCTAACCCTAACGCTAACCCTAAATGCACTGAATTCTAAGCATAACTCTCACCCTAAATGTGCTCGATTCAAAGCCTAACACTAAATCGTCAATTTGAACACTAAGCCAAAGCCTAAATACACTCGATTCTAATCCAAAATGCAATCCTGACCCTAAGCCTCAACCTAAACCTCGATTCAACCAACACAAACCTAAACCCTAATCCTAACCCTATCCCTTCCACTAGCCCTAAAAGCACTTTAACCCTAATCCTCACCCTAACGCTATCACTAAACCTGTGCTTGATTCTAACCCTAACCCTCACCCTAAGCCTAACCCAAAGCCTAACCCTCGATTCTACGAAAGCTAACCCTCAACCTAACTCTAACCCTAGCACTATCCTTAATGCTCTCGATTCTAACCCTGACCCTAAACCTAACCCTAACCCTAACCCTAACCCTTAATGCACTGAATTCTAATCATAACTCTATCCCTAAATGGGCCTGATTCTAACGCTATAACTAAATCACCAATTTCAACACTAACCCTAAGCCCAAATGCTCTGAATTATGACCCCAAATGCTCTCCTGACCCTAAGCCTAACCCAAAACCTCGATTCTACCAACACAAACCCTAACCCTAATCCTAACCCAACTCCTCCCCTACCCCTAAATGCACTCAAACCCTGACCCTAACCCCAACCCTAACGCTGAAAATGCTCCTGATTCTAACCCTAATCCCAAGCCTCACCCTCACCCGAACACTGACCCTCGATTCTACGAAAGATAACCCTATACCTAACCCTAACCCTAACACTATCCTTCAATGCACTCGATTCTAATCCTCACCCTAAACATAAACCTAACCCTATCCCTAATCCTAACCCTAAATGCACTGGATTCTAACCATAACTCTAACCCTAATGTGCTCGATTATAACCGTAACACTAAATCGTTAATCTCAACACTAAGCCTAACCCTAAATGCACTCGACTCTAACCCAAAAGGCAATCCTGACCCTAAGCCTAACCCTAAACCTGGATTCTACCAACACAAACCCTAACCCTAACCCTAAGCTTAAATATAGTGGATTCTAGACATAACTCTAACCATAATGTGCTCGATTCTAAGTCTAACACTAAATCATCAATCTCAACACTAACCCTAACTCTAAATGCACTCAGTTGTAACCCAAAAGGCAATCCTCACCCTACGCCTAACCCTAAATTTCGATTCTACCAACACAAACCCTAACCCTAATCCTAACCCTACCGCTACCCCTACCCCTAAATGCACTCTAACCCTACCCTACCCCTTACACTAACTCTAACCCTAACGAATTCTAACCAAAACTCTAACCCTAAATGTGCTCGATTCTAACCCAAACACTAAATCGTCAATTTCAACACTATCCCTAACCCTAAATGCACTCGACTGTAACCCAAAAGCCATTGCTGACCCTAAGCCTAACCCTAAACCTCGATTCTACCAACACAAACCTTAACCCTAATCCTAACCCTACTCCTACGCCTACCCCTAAATGCACTCTAAACCATAACCTGATCCAAAGCAGACCACTAAAAATGTGCCTGATTCTAACCCTAACCCTAACCCTAAGCCTATCCTTAAGCCTAACCCTCGATTCTACGAAAGCGAACGCTATACCTAACTCTAACCCTAGCACTATCCTTAAATGCTCTCGATTTTAACCCTGACCCTCAATCTAACCCTAACCCTAACGCTAACCCTAAATGCACTGAATTCTAAGCATAACTCTCACCCTAAATGTGCTCGATTCAAAGCCAAACACTAAATCGTCAATTTGAACACTAACCCAAAGCCTAAATACACTCGATTCTGATTCAAAATGCAATCCTGACCATAAGCCTCAACCTAAACCTCGATTCTACCAACACAAACCTAAACCCTAATCCTAACCCTATCCCTTCCACTAGCCCTAAAAGCACTTTAACCCTAATCCTCACCCTAACGCTATCACTAAAACTGTGCTTGATTCTAACCCTAACCCTCACCCTAAGCCTAACCCAAAGCCTAACCCTCGATTCTACGAAAGCTAACCCTCAACCTAACTCTAACCCTAGCACTATCCTTAATGCTCTCGATTCTAACCCTGACCCTAAACCTAACCCTAACCCTAACCCTAACCCTTAATGCACTGAATTCTAATCATAACTCTATCCCTAAATGGGCCTGATTCTAACGCTATAACTAAATCACCAATTTCAACACTAACCCTAAGCCCAAATGCTCTGAATTATGACCCCAAATGCTCTCCTGACCCTAAGCCTAACCCAAAACCTCGATTCTACCAACACAAACCCTAACCCTAATCCTAACCCAACTCCTCCCCTACCCCTAAATGCACTCAAACCCTGACCCTAACCCCAACCCTAACGCTGAAAATGCTCCTGATTCTAACCCTAATCCTAAGCCTCACCCTCACCCGAACACTGACCCTCGATTCTACGAAAGCTAACCCTATACCTAACCCTAACCCTAACCCTATCCTTAAATGCATTCGATTCTAAACCCTCACCCTAAACATAAACCTAACCCTATCCCTAATCCTAACCCTAAATGCACTGGATTCTAACCATAACTCTAACCCTAATGTGCTCGATTATAACCCTAACACTAAATCGTCAATCTCAACACTAAGCCTAACCCTAAATGCACTCGACTCTAACCCAAAAGGCAATCCTGACCCTAAGCCTAACCCTAAACCTCGATTCTACCAACACAAACCCTAACCCTAACCCTAAGCTTAAAGAGAGTGGATTCTAGCCATAACTCTAACCCTAATGTGCTCGATTCTAAGTCTAACACTAAATCGTCAATCTCAACACTAACCCTAACTCTAAGTGCACTCAGTTGTAACCCAAAAGGCAAACCTCACCCTACGCGTAACCCTAAACTTCGATTCTACCAACACAAACCTTAACCCTAATCCTAACCCTACCCCTACCCCTACCCCTAAATGCACTCTAACCCTACCCCTACCCCTTACAATAACCCTAACCCTAACGAATTCTAACCAAAACTCTAACCCTAAATGTGCTCGATTCTAACCCAAACACTAAATCGTCAATTTCAACACTATCCCTAACCCTAAATACACTCGACTCTAACCCAAAAGCCATTCCTGACCCTAAGCCTAACCCTAAACCTCGATTCTACCAACACAAACCTTAACCCTAATCCTAACCCTACTCCTACGCCTACCCCTAAATGCACTCTAAACCATAACCTGATGCAAAGCAGACCAGTAAAAATATCCCTGATTCTAACCCTAACCCTAACCCTAAGCCTATCCTTAAGCCTAACCCTCGATTCTACGAAAGCGAACGCTATACCTAACTGTAACCCTACCACTATCCTTAAATTCTCTCGATTTTAACCCTGACCCTCAATCTAACCCTAACCCTAACGCTAACCCTAAATGCACTGAATTCTAAGCATAACTCTCACCCTAAATGTGCTCGATTCAAAGCCTAACACTAAATCGTCAATTTGAACACTAACCCAAAGCCTAAATACACTCGATTCTGATCCGAAATGCAATCCTGACCCTAAGCCTCAACCTAAACCTCGATTCTACTAACACAAACCTAAACCCTAATCCTAACCCTATCCCTTCCAGTAGCCCTAAAAGCACTTTAACCCTAATCTTCACCCTAACGCTAACACTGAAACTGTGCTTGATTCTAACCCTAACCCTCACCCTAAGCCTAACCCTAAGCCTAACCCTCGATTCTACGAAAGCTAACCCTCAACCTAACTCTAACCCTGGCACTATCCTTAATGCTCTCGATTCTAACCCTGACCCTAAACCTAACCCTAACCCTAACCCTAAATGCACTGAATTCTAATCATAACTCTATCCCTAAATGTGCCTGATTCTAACGCTATAACTAAATCATCAATTTCAACACTAACCCTAAGCCCAAATGCTCTGAATTATGACCCCAAATGCTCTTCTGACCCTAAGCCTAACCCAAAACCTCGATTCCACCAACACAAACCCTAACCCTAATCCTAACCCAACTCCTCCCCTACCCGTAAATGCACTCAAACCCTGACCCTAACCCCAACCCTAACGCTGAAAATGCTCCTGATTCTAACCCTAATCCTAACCCTAACCCTCACCCGAACACTGACCCTCGATTCTACGAAAGCTAACCCTATACCTAACCCTAACCCTAACCCTATCCTTAAATGCACTCGATTCTAACCCTCACCCTAAACATAAACCTAACCCTACCCCTAATCCTAACCCTAAATGCACTGGATTCTAACCATAACTCTAACCGTAATGTGCTCGATTATAACCCTAACACTAAATCGTCAATCTCAACACTAACCCTAACTCTAAATGCACTCAGTTGTAACCCAAAAGGCAAACCTCACCCTACGCGTAACCCTAAACTTCGATTCTACCAACACAAACCCTAACCCTAAACCTAACCCTACCCCTAACCCTCCCCCTAAATGCACTCTACCCCTACCCCTATCCCTTACACTAACCCTAACCCTAACGAATTCTAACCAAAACTCTAACCCTAAATGTGCTCGATTCTAACCCAAACACTAAATCGTCAATCTCAACACTAAGCCTAACCCTAAATGCACTCGACTCTAACCCAAAAGGCAATCCTGACCCTAAGCCTAACCCTAAACCTCGATTCTACCAACACAAACCCTAACCCTCACCCTAAGCTTAAATATAGTGGATACTAGCCATAACTCTAACCCTAATGTGCTCGATTCTAAGTCTAACACTAAATCGTCAATCTCAACACTAACCCTAACTCTAAGTGCACTCAGTTGTAACCCAAAAGGCAAACCTCACCCTACGCGTAACCCTAAACTTCGATTCTACCAACACAAACCTAACCCTAATCCTAACCCTACCCCTACCCCTACCCCTAAATGCACTCTAACCCTACCCCTACCCCTTACACTAACCCTAACCCTAACGAATTCTAACCAAAACTCTAACCCTAAATGTGCTCGATTCTAACCCAAACACTAAATCGTCAATTTCAACACTATCCCTAACGCTAAATGCACTCGACTCTAACCCAAAAGCCATTCCTGACCCTAAGACTAACCCTAAACCTCGATTCTACCAACACAAACCTTAACCCTAATCCTAACCCTACTCCTACGCCTACCCCTAAATGCACTCTAAACCATAACCTGATGCAAAGCAGACCAGTAAAAATGTCCCTGATTCTAACCCTAACCCTAACCCTAAGCCTATCCTTAAACCTAACCCTCGATTCTACGAAAGCGAACGCTATACCTAACTGTAACCCTAGCACTATCCTTAAATTCTCTTGATTTTAACCCTGACCCTCAATCTAACCCTAACCCTAACGCTAACCCTAAATGCACTGAATTTTAAGCATAACTCTCACCCTAAATGGGCCTGATTCTAACGCTATAACTAAATCACCAATTTGAACACTAACCCTAAGCCCAAATGCTCTGAATTATGACCCCAAATGCTCTCCTGACTCTAAGCCTAACCCAAAACCTCGATTCTACCAACACAAACCCTAACCCTAATCCTAACCCTATCCCTTCCACTAGCCCTCAAAGCACTTTAACCCTAATCCTCACCCTAACGCTATCACTAAACCTGTGCTTGATTCTAACCCTAACCCTCAGCCTAAGCCTAACCCAAAGCCTAACCCTCGATTCTACGAAAGCTAACCCTCAACCTAACTCTAACCCTAGCACTATCCTTAATGCTCTCGATTCTAACCCTGACCCTAAACCTAACCCTAACCCTAACCCTTAATGCACTGAATTCTAATCATAACTCTATCCCTAAATGGGCCTGATTCTAACGCTATAACTAAATCACCAATTTCAACACTAACCCTAAGCCCAAATGCTCTGAATTATGACCCCAAATGCTCTCCGGACCCTAAGCCTAACCCAAAACCTCGATTCTACCAACACAAACCCTAACCCTAATCCTAACCCAACTCCTCCCCTACCCCTAAATGCACTCAAACCCTGACCCTAACCCCAACCCTAACGCTGAAAATGCTCCTGATTCTAACCCTAATCCTAACCCTAACCCTCACCCGAACACTGACCCTCGATTCCACGAAAGCTAACCCTATACCTAACCCTAACCCTAACCCTATCCTTAAATGCATTCGATTCTAAACCCTCACCCTAAACATAAACCTAACCCTATCCCTAATCCTAACCCTAAATGCACTGGATTCTAACCATAACTCTAACCCTAATGTGCTCGATTGTAACCCTAACACTAAATCGTCAATCTCAACACTAAGCCTAACCCTAAATGCACTCGACTCTAACCCAAAAGGCAATCCTGACCCTAAGCCTCACCCGAAACCTCGATTCTACCAACACAAACCCTGACCCTAACCCTAAGCTTAAATATAGTGGATTCTAGCCATAACTCTAACCCTAATGTGCTCGATTCTAAGTCCAACACTAAATCGTCAATCTCAACACTAACCGTAACTCTAAATGCACTCAGTTGTAACCCAAAAGGCAATCCTCACCCTACGCCTAACCCTAAACTTCGATTCTACCAACACAAACCCTAAGCCTAATCCTAACCCTACCGCTACCCCTACCCCTAAATGCTCTCTAACCCTACCCCTACCCCTTACACTAACCCTAACCCTAACGAATTCTAACCAAAACTCTAACCCTAAATGTGCTCGATTCTAACCCAAACACTAAATCGTCAATTTCATCACTATCCCTAACCCTAAATGCACTCGACTGTAACCCAAAAGCCATTCCTGACACTAAGCCTAACCCTAAACCTCGATTCTACCAACACAAACCTTAACCCGAATCCTAACCCTACTCCTACGCCTACCCCTAAATGCACTCTAAACCATAACCTGATGCAAAGCAGACCACTAAAAATGTGCCTGATTCTAACCCTAACCCTAAGCCTAAGCCTATCCTTAAGCCTAACCCTCGATTCTACGAAAGCGAACGCTAAACCTAACTCTAACCCTAGCACTATCCTTAAATACTCTCGATTTTAACCCTGACCCTCAATCTAACCCTAACCCTAACGCTAACCCTAAATGCACTGAATTCTAAGCATAACTCTCACCCTAAATGTGCTCGATTCAAAGCCTAACACTAAATCGTCAATTTGAACACTAACCCAAAGCCTAAATACACTCGATTCTGATCCAAAATGCAATCCTGACCCTAAGGCTAAACCTAAACCTCGATTCTACCAACACAAACATAACCCTAATCCTAACCCTATCCCTTCCACTAGCCCTAAAAGCACTTTAACCCTAATCTTCACCCTAACGCTAACACTGAAACTGTGCTTGATTCTAACCCTAACCCTCACCCTAAGCCTAACCCTAAGCCTAACCCTCGATTCTACGAAAGCTAACCCTCAACCTAACTCTAACCCTAGCACTATCCTTAATGCTCTCGATTCTAACCCTGACCCTAAACCTAACCCTAACCCTAACCCTAAATGCACTGAATTCTAATCATAACTCTATCCCTAAATGTGCCTGATTCTAACGCTATAACTAAATCATCAATTTCAACACTAACCCTAAGCCCAAATGCTCTGAATTATGACCCCAAATGCTCTCCTGACCCTAAGCCTAACCCAAAACCTCGATTCTACCAACACAAACCCTAATCCTAATCCTAACCCAACTCCTCCCCTACCCCTAAATGCACTCAAACCCTGACGCTAACCCCAACCCTAACGCTGAAAATGCTCCTGATTCTAACCCTAATCCTAACCCTAACCCTCACTCGAACACTGACCCTCGATTCTACGAAAGCGAACCCTATACCTAACCTTCACCCTAACCATATCCTTAAATGCACTCGATTCTAACCCTGACCCTAAACATAAACCTAACCCTATCCCTAATCCTAACCCTAAATGCACTGGATTCTAACCATAACTCTAACAATAATGTGCTCGATTATAACCCTAACACTCAATCGTCAATCTCAACACTAAGCCTAACCCTAAATGCACTCGACTCTAACCCAAAAGGCAATCCTGACCCTAAGCCGAACCCTAAACCTCGATTCTAGCAACACAAACCCTAACCCTAACCCTAAGCTTAAATATAGTGAATTCTAGACATAACTCTAACCATAATGTGCTCGATTCTAAGTCTAACACTAAATCGTCAATCTCAACACTAACCCTAACTCTAAATGCACTCAGTTGTAACCCAAAAGGCAATCCTCACCCTACGCCTAACCCTAAACTTCGATTCTACCAACACAAACCCTAACCCTAATCCTAACTCTACCGCTACCCCTACCCCTAAATGCACTCTAACCCTACCCTACCCCTTACACTAACCCTAACCCTAACGAATTCTAACCAAAACTCTAACCCTAAATGTGCTCGATTCTAACCCAAACACTAAATCGTCAATTTCAACACTATCCCTAACCCTAAATGCACTCGACTGTAACCCAAAAGCCATTCCTGACCCTAAGACTAACCCTAAACCTCGATTCTACCAACACAAACCTTAACCCTAATCCTAACCCTACTCCTACGCCTACCCCTAAATGCACTCTAAACCATAACCTGATCCAAAGCAGACCACTAAAAATGTGCCTGATTCTAACCCTAACCCTAACCCTAAGCCTATCCTTAAGCCTAACCCTCGATTCTAGGAAAGCGAACGCTATACCTAACTCTAACCCTAGCACTATCCTTAAATGCTCTCGATTTTAACCCTGACCCTCAATCTAACCCTAACCCTAACGCTAACCCTTAATGCACTGAATTCTAATCATAACTCTATCCCTAAATGGGCCTGATTCTAACGCTATAACTAAATCACCAATTTCAACACTAACCCTAAGCCCAAATGCTCTGAATTATGACCCCAAATGCTCTCCTGACCCTAAGCCTAACCCAAAACCTCGATTCTACCAACACAAACCCTAACCCTAATCCTAACCCAACTCCTCCCCTACCCCTAAATGCACTCAAACCCTGACGCTAACCCCAACCCTAACGCTGAAAATGCTCCTGATTCTAACCCTAATCCTAACCCTAACCCTCACTCGAACACTGACCCTCGATTCTACGAAAGCTAACCCTATACCTAACCTTCACCCTCACCATATCCTTAAATGCACTCGATTCTAACCCTGACCCTAAACATAAACCTAACCCTATCCCTAATCCTAAGCCTAAATGCACTGGATTCTAACCATAACTCTAACCCTAATGTGCTCGATTATAACCCTAACACTCAATCGTCAATCTCAACACTAAGCCTAACCCTAAATGCACTCGACTCTAACCCAAAAGGCAATCCTGACCCTAAGCCGAACCCTAAACCTCGATTCTAGCAACACAAACCCTAACCCTAACCCTAAGCTTAAATATAGTGAATTCTAGACATAACTCTAACCATAATGTGCTCGATTCTAAGTCTAACACTACATCGTCAATCTCAACACTAACCCTAACTCTAAATGCACTCAGTTGTAACCCAAAAGGCAATCCTCACCCTACGCCTAACCCTAAACTTCGATTCTACCAACACAAACCCTAACCCTAATCCTAACTCTACCGCTACCCCTACCCCTAAATGCACTCTAACCCTACCCTACCCCTTACACTAACCCTAACCCTAACGAATTCTAACCAAAACTCTAACCCTAAATGTGCTCGATTCTAACCCAAACACTAAATCGTCAATTTCAACACTATCCCTAACCCTAAATGCACTCGACTGTAACCCAAAAGCCATTCCTGACCCTAAGACTAACCCTAAACCTCGATTCTACCAACACAAACCTTAACCCTAATCCTAACCCTACTCCTACGCCTACCCCTAAATGCACTCTAAACCATAACCTGATCCAAAGCAGACCACTAAAAATGTGCCTGATTCTAACCCTAACCCTAACCCTAAGCCTATCCTTAAGCCTAACCCTCGATTCTAGGAAAGCGAACGCTATACCTAACTCTAACCCTAGCACTATCCTTAAATGCTCTCGATTTTAACCCTGACCCTCAATCTAACCCTAACCCTAACGCTAACCCTTAATGCACTGAATTCTAATCATAACTCTATCCCTAAATGGGCCTGATTCTAACGCTATAACTAAATCACCAATTTCAACACTAACCCTAAGCCCAAATGCTCTGAATTATGACCCCAAATGCTCTCCTGACCCTAAGCCTAACCCAAAACCTCGATTCTACCAACACAAACCCTAACCCTAATCCTAACCCAACTCCTCCCCTACCCCTAAATGCACTCAAACCCTGACCCTAACCCCAACCCTAACGCTGAAAATGCTCCTGATTCTAACCCTAATCCTAACCCTAACCCTCACCCGAACACTGACCCTCGATTCTACGAAAGCTAACCCTATACCTAACCCTAACCCTAACCCTATCCTTAAATGCATTCGATTCTAAACCCTCACCCTAAACATAAACCTAACCCTATCCCTAATCCTAACCCTAAATGCACTGGATTCTAACCATAACTCTAACCCTAATGTGCTCGATTGTAACCCTAACACTAAATCGTCAATCTCAACACTAAGCCTAACCCTAAATGCACTCGACTCTAACCCAAAAGGCAATCCTTACCCTAAGCCTCACCCGAAACCTCGATTCTACCAACACAAACCCTGACCCTAACCCTAAGCTTAAATATAGTGGATTCTAGCCATAACTCTAACCCTAATGTGCTCGATTCTAAGTCCAACACTAAATCGTCAATCTCAACACTAACCGTAACTCTAAATGCACTCAGTTGTAACCCAAAAGGCAATCCTCACCCTACGCCTAACCCTAAACTTCGATTCTACCAACACAAACCCTAAGCCTAATCCTAACCCTACCGCTACCCCTACCCCTAAATGCTCTCTAACCCTACCCCTACCCCTTACACTAACCCCAACCCTAACGAATTCTAACCAAAACTCTAACCCTAAAGGTGCTCGATTCTAACCCAAACACTAAATCGTCAATTTCATCACTATCCCTAACCCTAAATGCACTCGATTGTAACCCAAAAGCCATTCCTGACACTAAGCCTAACCCTAAACCTCGATTCTACCAACACAAACCTTAACCCTAATCCTAACCCTACTCCTACGCCTACCCCTAAATGCACTCTAAACCATAACCTGATGCAAAGCAGACCAGTAAAAATGTCCCTGATTCTAACCCTAACCCTAAGCCTAAGCCTATCCTTAAGCCTAACCCTCGATTCTACGAAAGCGAACGCTAAACCTAACTCTAACCCTAGCACTATCCTTAAATACTCTCGATTTTAACCCTGACCCTCAATCTAACCCTAACCCCAACGCTAACCCTAAATGCACTGAATTCTAAGCATAACTCTCACCCTAAATGTGCTCGATTCAAAGCCTAACACTAAATAGTCAATTTGAACACTAACCCAAAGCCTAAATACACTCGATTCTGATTCAAAATGCAATCCTGACCATAAGCCTCAACCTAAACCTCGATTCTACCAACACAAACCTAAACCCTAATCCTAACCCTATCCCTTCCACTAGCCCTAAAAGCACTTTAACCCTAATCCTCACCCTAACGCTATCACTAAAACTGTGCTTGATTCTAACCCTAACCCTCACCCTAAGCCTAACCCAAAGCCTAACCCTCGATTCTACGAAAGCTAACCCTCAACCTAACTCTAACCCTAGCACTATCCTTAATGCTCTCGATTCTAACCCTGACCCTAAACCTAACCCTAACCCTAACCCTAACCCTTAATGCACTGAATTCTAATTATAACTCTATCCCTAAATGGGCCTGATTCTAACGCTATAACTAAATCACCAATTTGAACACTAACCCTAAGCCCAAATGCTCTGAATTATGACCCCAAATGCTCTCCTGACCCTAAGCCTAACCCAAAACCTCGATTCTAGCAACACAAACCCTAACCCTAATCCTAACCCAACTCCTCCCCTAGCCCTAAATGCACTCAAACCCTGACCCTAACCCCAACCCTAACGCTGAAAATGCTCCTGATTCTAACCCTAATCCTAAGCCTCACCCTCACCCGAACACTGACCCTCGATTCTACGAAAGCTAACCCTATACCTAACCCTAACCCTAACCCTATCCTTAAATGCATTCGATTCTAAACCCTCACCCTAAACATAAACCTAACCCTATCCCTAATCCTAACCCTAAATGCACTGGATTCTAACCATAACTCTAACCCTAATGTGCTCGATTATAACCCTAACACTAAATCGTCAATCTCAACACTAAGCCTAACCCTAAATGCACTCGACTCTAACCCAAAAGGCAATCCTGACCCTAAGCCTAACCCTAAACCTCGATTCTACCAACACAAACCCTAACCCTAACCCTAAGCTTAAATAGAGTGGATTCTACACATAACTCTAACCCTAATGTGCTCGATTCTAAGTCTAACACTAAATCGTCAATCTCAACACTAACCCTAACTCTAAGTGCACTCAGTTGTAACCCAAAAGGCAAACCTCACCCTACGCGTAACCCTAAACTTCGATTCTACCAACACAAACCTTAACCCTAATCCTAACCCTACCCCTACCCCTACCCCTAAATGCACTCTAACCCTACCCCTACCCCTTACAATAACCCTAACCCTAACGAATTCTAACCAAAACTCTAACCCTAAATGTGCTCGATTCTAACCCAAACACTAAATCGTCAATTTCAACACTATCCCTAACCCTAAATACACTCGACTCTAACCCAAAAGCCATTCCTGACCCTAAGCCTAACCCTAAACCTCGATTCTACCAACACAAACCTTAACCCTAATCCTAACCCTACTCCTACGCCTACCCCTAAATGCACTCTAAACCATAACCTGATGCAAAGCAGACCAGTAAAAATATCCCTGATTCTAACCCTAACCCTAACCCTAAGCCTATCCTTAAGCCTAACCCTCGATTCTACGAAAGCGAACGCTATACCTAACTGTAACCCTACCACTATCCTTAAATTCTCTCGATTTTAACCCTGACCCTCAATCTAACCCTAACCCTAACGCTAACCCTAAATGCACTGAATTCTAAGCATAACTCTCACCCTAAATGTGCTCGATTCAAAGCCTAACACTAAATCGTCAATTTGAACACTAAGCCAAAGCCTAAATACACTCGATTCTAATCCAAAATGCAATCCTGACCCTAAGCCTCAACCTAAACCTCGATTCTACCAACACAAACCTAAACCCTAATCCTAACCCTATCCCTTCCACTAGCCCTAAAAGCACTTTAACCCTAATCCTCACCCTAACGCTATCACTAAACCTGTGCTTGATTCTAACCCTAACCCTCACCCTAAGCCTAACCCAAAGCCTAACCCTCGATTCTACGAAAGCTAACCCTCAACCTAACTCTAACCCTAGCACTATCCTTAATGCTCTCGATTCTAACCCTGACCCTAAACCTAACCCTAACCCTAACCCTAACCCTTAATGCACTGAATTCTAATCATAACTCTATCCCTAAATGGGCCTGATTCTAACGCTATAACTAAATCACCAATTTCAACACTAACCCTAAGCCCAAATGCTCTGAATTATGACCCCAAATGCTCTCCTGACCCTAAGCCTAACCCAAAACCTCGATTCTACCAACACAAACCCTAACCCTAATCCTAACCCAACTCCTCCCCTACCCCTAAATGCACTCAAACCCTGACCCTAACCCCAACCCTAACGCTGAAAATGCTCCTGATTCTAACCCTAATCCCAAGCCTCACCCTCACCCGAACACTGACCCTCGATTCTACGAAAGATAACCCTATACCTAACCCTAACCCTAACACTATCCTTCAATGCACTCGATTCTAATCCTCACCCTAAACATAAACCTAACCCTATCCCTAATCCTAACCCTAAATGCACTGGATTCTAACCATAACTCTAACCCTAATGTGCTCGATTATAACCGTAACACTAAATCGTTAATCTCAACACTAAGCCTAACCCTAAATGCACTCGACTCTAACCCAAAAGGCAATCCTGACCCTAAGCCTAACCCTAAACCTGGATTCTACCAACACAAACCCTAACCCTAACCCTAAGCTTAAATATAGTGGATTCTAGACATAACTCTAACCATAATGTGCTCGATTCTAAGTCTAACACTAAATCATCAATCTCAACACTAACCCTAACTCTAAATGCACTCAGTTGTAACCCAAAAGGCAATCCTCACCCTACGCCTAACCCTAAATTTCGATTCTACCAACACAAACCCTAACCCTAATCCTAACCCTACCGCTACCCCTACCCCTAAATGCACTCTAACCCTACCCTACCCCTTACACTAACTCTAACCCTAACGAATTCTAACCAAAACTCTAACCCTAAATGTGCTCGATTCTAACCCAAACACTAAATCGTCAATTTCAACACTATCCCTAACCCTAAATGCACTCGACTGTAACCCAAAAGCCATTGCTGACCCTAAGCCTAACCCTAAACCTCGATTCTACCAACACAAACCTTAACCCTAATCCTAACCCTACTCCTACGCCTACCGCTAAATGCACTCTAAACCATAACCTGATCCAAAGCAGACCACTAAAAATGTGCCTGATTCTAACCCTAACCCTAACCCTAAGCCTATCCTTAAGCCTAACCCTCGATTCTACGAAAGCGAACGCTATACCTAACTCTAACCCTAGCACTATCCTTAAATGCTCTCGATTTTAACCCTGACCCTCAATCTAACCCTAACCCTAACGCTAACCCTAAATGCACTGAATTCTAAGCATAACTCTCACCCTAAATGTGCTCGATTCAAAGCCAAACACTAAATCGTCAATTTGAACACTAACCCAAAGCCTAAATACACTCGATTCTGATTCAAAATGCAATCCTGACCATAAGCCTCAACCTAAACCTCGATTCTACCAACACAAACCTAAACCCTAATCCTAACCCTATCCCTTCCACTAGCCCTAAAAGCACTTTAACCCTAATCCTCACCCTAACGCTATCACTAAAACTGTGCTTGATTCTAACCCTAACCCTCACCCTAAGCCTAACCCAAAGCCTCACCCTCGATTCTACGAAAGCTAACCCTCAACCTAACTCTAACCCTAGCACTATCCTTAATGCTCTCGATTCTAACCCTGACCCTAAACCTAACCCTAACCCTAACCCTAACCCTTAATGCACTGAATTCTAATCATAACTCTATCCCTAAATGGGCCTGATTCTAACGCTATAACTAAATCACCAATTTCAACACTAACCCTAAGCCCAAATGCTCTGAATTATGACCCCAAATGCTCTCCTGACCCTAAGCCTAACCCAAAACCTCGATTCTACCAACACAAACCCTAACCCTAATCCTACCCCAACTCCTCCCCTACCCCTAAATGCACTCAAACCCTGACCCTAACCCCAACCCTAACGCTGAAAATGCTCCTGATTCTAACCCTAATCCTAAGCCTCACCCTCACCCGAACACTGACCCTCGATTCTACGAAAGCTAACCCTATACCTAACCCTAACCCTAACCCTATCCTTAAATGCATTCGATTCTAAACCCTCACCCTAAACATAAACCTAACCCTATCCCTAATCCTAACCCTAAATGCACTGGATTCTAACCATAACTCTAACCCTAATGTGCTCGATTATAACCCTAACACTAAATCGTCAATCTCAACACTAAGCCTAACCCTAAATGCACTCGACTCTAACCCAAAAGGCAATCCTGACCCTAAGCCTAACCCTAAACCTCGATTCTACCAACACAAACCCTAACCCTAACCCTAAGCTTAAAGAGAGTGGATTCTAGCCATAACTCTAACCCTAATGTGCTCGATTCTAAGTCTAACACTAAATCGTCAATCTCAACACTAACCCTAACTCTAAGTGCACTCAGTTGTAACCCAAAAGGCAAACCTCACCCTACGCGTAACCCTAAACTTCGATTCTACCAACACAAACCTTAACCCTAATCCTAACCCTACCCCTACCCCTACCCCTAAATGCACTCTAACCCTACCCCTACCCCTTACAATAACCCTAACCCTAACGAATTCTAACCAAAACTCTAACCCTAAATGTGCTCGATTCTAACCCAAACACTAAATCGTCAATTTCAACACTATCCCTAACCCTAAATACACTCGACTCTAACCCAAAAGCCATTCCTGACCCTAAGCCTAACCCTAAACCTCGATTCTACCAACACAAAACTTAACCCTAATCCTAACCCTACTCCTACGCCTACCCCTAAATGCACTCTAAACCATAACCTGATGCAAAGCAGACCAGTAAAAATATCCCTGATTCTAACCCTAACCCTAACCCTAAGCCTATCCTTAAGCCTAACCCTCGATTCTACGAAAGCGAACGCTATACCTAACTGTAACCCTACCACTATCCTTAAATTCTCTCGATTTTAACCCTGACCCTCAATCTAACCCTAACCCTAACGCTAACCCTAAATGCACTGAATTCTAAGCATAACTCTCACCCTAAATGTGCTCGATTCAAAGCCTAACACTAAATCGTCAATTTGAACACTAACCCAAAGCCTAAATACACTCGATTCTGATCCGAAATGCAATCCTGACCCTAAGCCTCAACCTAAACCTCGATTCTACCAACACAAACCTAAACCCTAATCCTAACCCTATCCCTTCCACTAGCCCTAAAAGCACTTTAACCCTAATCCTCACCCTAACGCTATCACTAAACCTGTGCTTGATTCTAACCCTAACCCTCACCCTAAGCCTAACCCAAAGCCTAACCCTCGATTCTACGAAAGCTAACCCTCAACCTAACTCTAACCCTAGCACTATCCTTAATGCTCTCGATTCTAACCCTGACCCTAACCCTAACCCTAACCCTAACCCTAACCCTTAATGCACTGAATTCTAATCATAACTCTATCCCTAAATGGGCCTGATTCTAACGCTATAACTAAATCACCAATTTGAACACTAACCCTAAGCCCAAATGCTCTGAATTATGACCCCAAATGCTCTCCTGACCCTAAGCCTAACCCAAAACCTCGATTCTACCAACACAAACCCTAACCCTAATCCTAACCCAACTCCTCCCCTACCCCTAAATGCACTCAAACCCTGACCCTAACCCCAACCCTAACGCTGAAAATGCTCCTGATTCTAACCCTAATCCTAACCCTAACCCTCACCCGAACACTGACCCTCGGTTCTAAGAAAGCTAACCCTATACCTAACCCTAACCCTAACCCTATCCTTAAATGCATTCGATTCTAAACCCTCACCCTAAACATAAACCTAACCCTATCCCTAATCCTAACCCTAAATGCACTGGATTCTAACCATAACTCTAACCCTAATGTGCTCGATTATAACCCTAACACTAAATCGTCAATCTCAACACTAAGCCTAACCCTAAATGCACTCGACTCTAACCCAAAAGGCAATCCTGACCCTAAGCCTAACCCTAAACCTCGATTCTACCAACACAAACCCTAACCCTAACCCTTAGCTTAAATATAGTGGATTCTAGCCATAACTCTAACCCTAATGTGCTCGATTCTAAGTCTAACATTAAATCGTCAATCTCAACACTAACCCTAACTCTAAGTGCACTCAGTTGTAACCCAAAAGGCAAACCTCACCCTACGCGTAACCCTAAACTTCGATTCTACCAACACAAACCTTAACCCTAATCCTAACCCTACCCCTACCCCTACCCCTAAATGCACTCTAACCCTACCCCTACCCCTTACACTAACCCTAATCCTAATGAATTCTAACCAGAACTCTAACCCTAAAGGTGCTCGATTCTAACCCAAACACTAAATCGTCAATTTCAACATTATCCCTAACCCTAATGCACTCGACTGTAACCCAAAAGCCATTCCTGACCCTAAGCCTAACCCTAAACCTCGATTCTACCAACACAAACCTTAACCCGAATCCTAACCCTACTCCTACGCCTACCCCTAAATGCACTCTAGACCATAACCTGATGCAAAGCAGACCACTAAAAATGTGCCTGATCCTAACCCTAACCCTAACCCTAAGCCTATCCTTAAGCCTAACCCTCGATTCTACGAAAGCGAACGCTAAACGTAACTCTAACCCTAGCACTATCCTTAAATGCTCTCGATTTTAACCCTGACCCTCAATCTAACCCTAACCCTAACGCTAACCCTAAATGCACTGAATTCTAAGCATAACTCTCACCCCAAATGTGCTCGATTCAAAGCCTAACACTAAATAGTCAATTTGAACACTAACCCAAAGCCTAAATACACTCGATTCTGATCCAAAATGCAATCCTGACCCTAAGGCTAAACCTAAACCTCGATTCTACCAACACAAACCTAAACCCTAATCCTAACCCTATCCCTTCCAGTAGCCCTAAAAGCACTTTAACCCTAATCTTCACCCTAACGCTAACACTGAAACTGTGCTTGATTCTAACCCTAACCCTCACCCTAAGCCTAACCCTAAGCCTAACCCTCGATTCTACGAAAGCTAACCCTCAACCTAACTCTAACCCTGGCACTATCCTTAATGCTCTCGATTCTAACCCTGACCCTAAACCTAACCCTAACCCTAACCCTAAATGCACTGAATTCTAATCATAACTCTATCCCTAAATGTGCCTGATTCTAACGCTATAACTAAATCATCAATTTCAACACTAACCCTAAGCCCAAATGCTCTGAATTATGACCCCAAATGCTCTTCTGACCCTAAGCCTAACCCAAAACCTCGATTCCACCAACACAAACCCTAACCCTAATCCTAACCCAACTCCTCCCCTACCCGTAAATGCACTCAAACCCTGACCCTAACCCCAACCCTAACGCTGAAAATGCTCCTGATTCTAACCCTAATCCTAACCCTAACCCTCACCCGAACACTGACCCTCGATTCTACGAAAGCTAACCCTATACCTAACCCTAACCCTAACCCTATCCTTAAATGCACTCGATTCTAACCCTCACCCTAAACATAAACCTAACCCTACCCCTAATCCTAACCCTAAATGCACTGGATTCTAACCATAACTCTAACCGTAATGTGCTCGATTATAACCCTAACACTAAATCGTCAATCTCAACACTAACCCTAACTCTAAATGCACTCAGTTGTAACCCAAAAGGCAAACCTCACCCTACGCGTAACCCTAAACTTCGATTCTACCAACACAAACCCTAACCCTAAACCTAACCCTACCCCTAACCCTCCCCCTAAATGCACTCTACCCCTACCCCTATCCCTTACACTAACCCTAACCCTAACGAATTCTAACCAAAACTCTAACCCTAAATGTGCTCGATTCTAACCCAAACACTAAATCGTCAATCTCAACACTAAGCCTAACCCTAAATGCACTCGACTCTAACCCAAAAGGCAATCCTGACCCTAAGCCTAACCCTAAACCTCGATTCTACCAACACAAACCCTAACCCTCACCCTAAGCTTAAATATAGTGGATACTAGCCATAACTCTAACCCTAATGTGCTCGATTCTAAGTCTAACACTAAATCGTCAATCTCAACACTAACCCTAACTCTAAGTGCACTCAGTTGTAACCCAAAAGGCAAACCTCACCCTACGCGTAACCCTAAACTTCGATTCTACCAACACAAACCTAACCCTAATCCTAACCCTACCCCTACCCCTACCCCTAAATGCACTCTAACCCTACCCCTACCCCTTACACTAACCCTAACCCTAACGAATTCTAACCAAAACTCTAACCCTAAATGTGCTCGATTCTAACCCAAACACTAAATCGTCAATTTCAACACTATCCCTAACGCTAAATGCACTCGACTCTAACCCAAAAGCCATTCCTGACCCTAAGACTAACCCTAAACCTCGATTCTACCAACACAAACCTTAACCCTAATCCTAACCCTACTCCTACGCCTACCCCTAAATGCACTCTAAACCATAACCTGATGCAAAGCAGACCAGTAAAAATGTCCCTGATTCTAACCCTAACCCTAACCCTAAGCCTATCCTTAAACCTAACCCTCGATTCTACGAAAGCGAACGCTATACCTAACTGTAACCCTAGCACTATCCTTAAATTCTCTCGATTTTAACCCTGACCCTCAATCTAACCCTAACCCTAACGCTAACCCTAAATGCACTGAATTTTAAGCATAACTCTCACCCTAAATGGGCCTGATTCTAACGCTATAACTAAATCACCAATTTGAACACTAACCCTAAGCCCAAATGCTCTGAATTATGACCCCAAATGCTCTCCTGACTCTAAGCCTAACCCAAAACCTCGATTCTACCAACACAAACCCTAACCCTAATCCTAACCCTATCCCTTCCACTAGCCCTCAAAGCACTTTAACCCTAATCCTCACCCTAACGCTATCACTAAACCTGTGCTTGATTCTAACCCTAACCCTCACCCTAAGCCTAACCCAAAGCCTAACCCTCGATTCTACGAAAGCTAACCCTCAACCTAACTCTAACCCTAGCACTATCCTTAATGCTCTCGATTCTAACCCTGACCCTAAACCTAACCCTAACCCTAACCCTTAATGCACTGAATTCTAATCATAACTCTATCCCTAAATGGGCCTGATTCTAACGCTATAACTAAATCACCAATTTCAACACTAACCCTAAGCCCAAATGCTCTGAATTATGACCCCAAATGCTCTCCGGACCCTAAGCCTAACCCAAAACCTCGATTCTACCAACACAAACCCTAACCCTAATCCTAACCCAACTCCTCCCCTACCCCTAAATGCACTCAAACCCTGACCCTAACCCCAACCCTAACGCTGAAAATGCTCCTGATTCTAACCCTAATCCTAACCCTAACCCTCACCCGAACACTGACCCTCGATTCCACGAAAGCTAACCCTATACCTAACCCTAACCCTAACCCTATCCTTAAATGCATTCGATTCTAAACCCTCACCCTAAACATAAACCTAACCCTATCCCTAATCCTAACCCTAAATGCACTGGATTCTAACCATAACTCTAACCCTAATGTGCTCGATTGTAACCCTAACACTAAATCGTCAATCTCAACACTAAGCCTAACCCTAAATGCACTCGACTCTAACCCAAAAGGCAATCCTGACCCTAAGCCTCACCCGAAACCTCGATTCTACCAACACAAACCCTGACCCTAACCCTAAGCTTAAATATAGTGGATTCTAGCCATAACTCTAACCCTAATGTGCTCGATTCTAAGTCCAACACTAAATCGTCAATCTCAACACTAACCGTAACTCTAAATGCACTCAGTTGTAACCCAAAAGGCAATCCTCACCCTACGCCTAACCCTAAACTTCGATTCTACCAACACAAACCCTAAGCCTAATCCTAACCCTACCGCTACCCCTACCCCTAAATGCTCTCTAACCCTACCCCTACCCCTTACACTAACCCTAACCCTAACGAATTCTAACCAAAACTCTAACCCTAAAGGTGCTCGATTCTAACCCAAACACTAAATCGTCAATTTCATCACTATCCCTAACCCTAAATGCACTCGACTGTAACCCAAAAGCCATTCCTGACACTAAGCCTAACCCTAAACCTCGATTCTACCAACACAAACCTTAACCCGAATCCTAACCCTACTCCTACGCCTACCCCTAAATGCACTCTAAACCATAACCTGATGCAATGCAGACCACTAAAAATGTGCCTGATTCTAACCCTAACCCTAAGCCTAAGCCTATCCTTAAGCCTAACCCTCGATTCTACGAAAGCGAACGCTAAACCTAACTCTAACCCTAGCACTATCCTTAAATACTCTCGATTTTAACCCTGACCCTCAATCTAACCCTAACCCTAACGCTAACCCTAAATGCACTGAATTCTAAGCATAACTCTCACCCTAAATGTGCTCGATTCAAAGCCTAACACTAAATCGTCAATTTGAACACTAACCCAAAGCCTAAATACACTCGATTCTGATCCAAAATGCAATCCTGACCCTAAGGCTAAACCTAAACCTCGATTCTACCAACACAAACATAACCCTAATCCTAACCCTATCCCTTCCACTAGCCCTAAAAGCACTTTAACCCTAATCTTCACCCTAACGCTAACACTGAAACTGTGCTTGATTCTAACCCTAACCCTCACCCTAAGCCTAACCCTAAGCCTAACCCTCGATTCTACGAAAGCTAACCCTCAACCTAACTCTAACCCTAGCACTATCCTTAATGCTCTCGATTCTAACCCTGACCCTAAACCTAACCCTAACCCTAACCCTAAATGCACTGAATTCTAATCATAACTCTATCCCTAAATGTGCCTGATTCTAACGCTATAACTAAATCATCAATTTCAACACTAACCCTAAGCCCAAATGCTCTGAATTATGACCCCAAATGCTCTCCTGACCCTAAGCCTAACCCAAAACCTCGATTCTACCAACACAAACCCTAATCCTAATCCTAACCCAACTCCTCCCCTACCCCTAAATGCACTCAAACCCTGACGCTAACCCCAACCCTAACGCTGAAAATGCTCCTGATTCTAACCCTAATCCTAACCCTAACCCTCACTCGAACACTGACCCTCGATTCTACGAAAGCGAACCCTATACCTAACCTTCACCCTCACCATATCCTTAAATGCACTCGATTCTAACCCTGACCCTAAACATAAACCTAACCCTATCCCTAATCCTAACCCTAAATGCACTGGATTCTAACCATAACTCTAACAATAATGTGCTCGATTATAACCCTAACACTCAATCGTCAATCTCAACACTAAGCCTAACCCTAAATGCACTCGACTCTAACCCAAAAGGCAATCCTGACCCTAAGCCGAACCCTAAACCTCGATTCTAGCAACACAAACCCTAACCCTAACCCTAAGCTTAAATATAGTGAATTCTAGACATAACTCTAACCATAATGTGCTCGATTCTAAGTCTAACACTAAATCGTCAATCTCAACACTAACCCTAACTCTAAATGCACTCAGTTGTAACCCAAAAGGCAATCCTCACCCTACGCCTAACCCTAAACTTCGATTCTACCAACACAAACCCTAACCCTAATCCTAACTCTACCGCTACCCCTACCCCTAAATGCACTCTAACCCTACCCTACCCCTTACACTAACCCTAACCCTAACGAATTCTAACCAAAACTCTAACCCTAAATGTGCTCGATTCTAACCCAAACACTAAATCGTCAATTTCAACACTATCCCTAACCCTAAATGCACTCGACTGTAACCCAAAAGCCATTCCTGACCCTAAGACTAACCCTAAACCTCGATTCTACCAACACAAACCTTAACCCTAATCCTAACCCTACTCCTACGCCTACCCCTAAATGCACTCTAAACCATAACCTGATACAAAGCAGACCACTAAAAATGTGCCTGATTCTAACCCTAACCCTAACCCTAAGCCTATCCTTAAGCCTAACCCTCGATTCTAGGAAAGCGAACGCTATACCTAACTCTAACCCTAGCACTATCCTTAAATGCTCTCGATTTTAACCCTGACCCTCAATCTAACCCTAACCCTAACGCTAACCCTTAATGCACTGAATTCTAATCATAACTCTATCCCTAAATGGGCCTGATTCTAACGCTATAACTAAATCACCAATTTCAACACTAACCCTAAGCCCAAATGCTCTGAATTATGACCCCAAATGCTCTCCTGACCCTAAGCCTAACCCAAAACCTCGATTCTACCAACACAAACCCTAACCCTAATCCTAACCCAACTCCTCCCCTAGCCCTAAATGCACTCAAACCCTGACCCTAACCCCAACCCTAACGCTGAAAATGCTCCTGATTCTAACCCTAATCCTAACCCTAACCCTCACCCGAACACTGACCCTCGATTCTACGAAAGCTAACCCTATACCTAACCCTAACCCTAACCCTATCCTTAAATGCATTCGATTCTAAACCCTCACCCTAAACATAAACCTAACCCTATCCCTAATCCTAACCCTAAATGCACTGGATTCTAACCATAACTCTAACCCTAATGTGCTCGATTGTAACCCTAACACTAAATCGTCAATCTCAACACTAAGCCTAACCCTAAATGCACTCGACTCTAACCCAAAAGGCAATCCTTACCCTAAGCCTCACCCGAAACCTCGATTCTACCAACACAAACCCTGACCCTAACCCTAAGCTTAAATATAGTGGATTCTAGCCATAACTCTAACCCTAATGTGCTCGATTCTAAGTCCAACACTAAATCGTCAATCTCAACACTAACCGTAACTCTAAATGCACTCAGTTGTAACCCAAAAGGCAATCCTCACCCTACGCCTAACCCTAAACTTCGATTCTACCAACACAAACCCTAAGCCTAATCCTAACCCTACCGCTACCCCTACCCCTAAATGCTCTCTAACCCTACCCCTACCCCTTACACTAACCCCAACCCTAACGAATTCTAACCAAAACTCTAACCCTAAAGGTGCTCGATTCTAACCCAAACACTAAATCGTCAATTTCATCACTATCCCTAACCCTAAATGCACTCGATTGTAACCCAAAAGCCATTCCTGACACTAAGCCTAACCCTAAACCTCGATTCTACCAACACAAACCTTAACCCTAATCCTAACCCTACTCCTACGCCTACCCCTAAATGCACTCTAAACCATAACCTGATGCAAAGCAGACCAGTAAAAATGTCCCTGATTCTAACCCTAACCCTAAGCCTAAGCCTATCCTTAAGCCTAACCCTCGATTCTACGAAAGCGAACGCTAAACCTAACTCTAACCCTAGCACTATCCTTAAATACTCTCGATTTTAACCCTGACCCTCAATCTAACCCTAACCCCAACGCTAACCCTAAATGCACTGAATTCTAAGCATAACTCTCACCCTAAATGTGCTCGATTCAAAGCCTAACACTAAATAGTCAATTTGAACACTAACCCAAAGCCTAAATACACTCGATTCTGATCCAAAATGCAATCCTGACCCTAAGGCTAAACCTAAACCTCGATTCTACCAACACAAACATAACCCTAATCCTAACCCTATCCCTTCCACTAGCCCTAAAAGCACTTTAACCCTAATCTTCACCCTAACGCTAACACTGAAACTGTGCTTGATTCTAACCCTAACCCTCACCCTAAGCCTAACCCTAAGCCTAACCCTCGATTCTACGAAAGCTAACCCTCAACCTAACTCTAACCCTAGCACTATCCTTAATGCTCTCGATTCTAACCCTGACCCTAAACCTAACCCTAACCCTAACCCTAAATGCACTGAATTCTAATCATAACTCTATCCCTAAATGTGCCTGATTCTAACGCTATAACTAAATCATCAATTTCAACACTAACCCTAAGCCCAAATGCTCTGAATTATGACCCCAAATGCTCTCCTGACCCTAAGCCTAACCCAAAACCTCGATTCTACCAACACAAACCCTAATCCTAATCCTAACCCAACTCCTCCCCTACCCCTAAATGCACTCAAACCCTGACGCTAACCCCAACCCTAACGCTGAAAATGCTCCTGATTCTAACCCTAATCCTAACCCTAACCCTCACTCGAACACTGACCCTCGATTCTACGAAAGCTAACCCTATACCTAACCTTCACCCTCACCATATCCTTAAATGCACTCGATTCTAACCCTCACCCTAAACATAAACCTAACCCTATCCCTAATCCTAACCCTAAATGCACTGGATTCTAACCATAACTCTAACAATAATGTGCTCGATTATAACCCTAACACTAAATCGTCAATCTCAACACTAAGCCTAACCCTAAATGCACTCGACTCTAACCCAAAAGGCAATCCTGACCCTAAGCCGAACCCTAAACCTCGATTCTACCAACACAAACCCTAACCCTAACCCTAAGCTTAAATATAGTGGATTCTAGACATAACTCTAACCATAATGTGCTCGATTCTAAGTCTAACACTAAATCGTCAATCTCAACACTAACCCTAACTCTAAATGCACTCAGTTGTAACCCAAAAGGCAATCCTCACCCTACGCCTAACCCTAAACTTCGATTCTACCAACACAAACCCTAACCCTAATCCTAACTCTACCGCTACCCCTACCCCTAAATGCACTCTAACCCTACCCTACCCCTTACACTAACCCTAACCCTAACGAATTCTAACCAAAACTCTAACCCTAAATGTGCTCGATTCTAACCCAAACACTAAATCGTCAATTTCAACACTATCCCTAACCCTAAATGCACTCGACTGTAACCCAAAAGCCATTCCTGACCCTAAGACTAACCCTAAACCTCGATTCTACCAACACAAACCTTAACCCTAATCCTAACCCTACTCCTACGCCTACCCCTAAATGCACTCTAAACCATAACCTGATCCAAAGCAGACCACTAAAAATGTGCCTGATTCTAACCCTAACCCTAACCCTAAGCCTATCCTTAAGCCTAACCCTCGATTCTAGGAAAGCGAACGCTATACCTAACTCTAACCCTAGCACTATCCTTAAATGCTCTCGATTTTAACCCTGACCCTCAATCTAACCCTAACCCTAACGCTAACCCTAAATGCACTGAATTCTAAGCATAACTCTCACCCTAAATG
The DNA here is from genome assembly GCF_028372415.1 of Notamacropus eugenii. Lineage (NCBI taxonomy): Eukaryota > Metazoa > Chordata > Mammalia > Diprotodontia > Macropodidae > Notamacropus > Notamacropus eugenii. The sequence continues at coordinate 133,426 of NW_027325093.1, forward strand.
TGCTCGATTCAAAGCCTAACACTAAATCGTCAATTTGAACACTAACCCAAAGCCTAAATACACTCGATTCTGATCCAAAATGCAATCCTGACCCTAAGCCTAAACCTAAACCTCGATTCTACCAACACAAACCTAAACCCTAATCCTAACCCTATCCTTTCCACTAGCCCTAAATGCACTTTAACCCTAATCGTCACCATAACGCGAACACTAAAACTGTGCTTGATTCTAACACTAACCCTCACCCTAAGCCTAACCCTAAGCCTAACCCTCGATTCTACGAAAGCTAACCCTCAACCTAACTCTAACCGTGGCACTATCCTTAATGCTCTCGATTCTAACCCTGACCCTATACCTAACCCTAACCCTAACCCTAACCCTTAATGCACTGAATTCTAATCATAACTCTATCCCTAAATGGGCCTGATTCTAACGCGATAACTAAATCATCAATTTCAACACTAACCCTAAGCCCAAATGCTCTGAATTATGACCCCAAATGCTCTCCTGACCCTAAATCTAACCCAAAACCTCGATTCTACCAACACAAACCCTAACCCTAATCCTAACCCAACTCCATCCCTACCCCTAAATGCACTCAAACCCTGACCCTAACCCCAACCCTAACGCTGAAAATGCTCCTGATTCTAACCCTAATCCTAACCCTAACCCTCACCCGAACACTGACCCTCGATTCTACGAAAGATAACCCTATACCTAACCCTAATCCTAACACTATCTTTAAATGCACTCGATTCTAATCCTCACCCTAAACATAAACCTAACCCTATTCCTAATCCTAACCCTAAATGCACTGGATTCTAACCATAACTCTAACCCTAATGTGCTCGATTATAACCGTAACACTAAATCGTCAATCTCAACACTAAGCCTAACCCTAAATGCACTCGACTCTAACCCAAAAGGCAATCCTGACCCTAAGCCTAACCCTAAACCTCGATTCTACCAACACAAACCCTAACCCTAACCCTAAGCTTAAATATAGTGGATTCTAGACATAACTCTAAACCTAATGTGCTCGATTCTAAGTCTAACACTAAATCGTCAATCTCAACAATAACCCTAATTCTAAGTGCACTCAGTTGTAACCCAAAAGGCAAACCTCACCCTACGCGTAACCCTAAACTTCGATTCTACCAACACAAACCTTAACCCTAATCCTAACCCTACCCCTACCCCTTACACTAACCCTAACCCTAACGAATTCTAACCAAAACTCGAACCCTAAATGTGCTCGATTCTAACCCAAACACTAAATCGTCAATTTCAACACTATCCCTAACCCTAAATGCTCTCGACTCTAACCCAAAAGCCATTCCTGACCCTAAGCCTAACCCTAAAACTCGATTCTACCAACACAAACCTTAACCCTAATCCTAACCCTACTCCTACGCCTACCCCTAAATGCACTCTAAACCATAACCTGATGCAAACAGACCAGTAAAAATGTCCCTGATTCTAACCCTAACCCTAACCCTAAGCCTATCCTTAAGCCTAACCCTGGATTCTACGAAAGCGAACGCTATACCTAACTCTAACCCTAGCACTATCCTTAAATGCTCTCGATTTTAACCCTGACCCTCAATCTAACCCTAACCCTAACGCTAACCCTAAATGCACTGAATTCTAAGCATAACTCTCACCCTAAATGTGCTCGATTCAAAGCCTAACACTAAATCGTCAATTTGAACACTAACCCAAAGCCTAAATACACTCGATTCTGATCCAAAATGCAATCCTGACCCTAAGCCTCAACCTAAACCTCGATTCTACCAACACAAACCTAAACCCTAATCCTAACCCTATCCCTTCCACTAGCCCTAAAAGCACTTTAACCCTAATCCTCACCCTAACGCTATCACTAAAATTGTGCTTGATTCTAACCCTAACCCTCACCCTAAGCCTAACCCAAAGCCTCACCCTCGATTCTACGAAAGCTAACCCTCAACCTAACTCTAACCCTAGCACTATCCTTAATGCTCTCGATTCTAACCCTGACCCTAAACCTAACCCTAACCCTAACCCTAACCCTACATGCACTGAATTCTAATCATAACTCTATCCCTAAATGGGCCTGATTCTAACGCTATAACTAAATCACCAATTTCAACACTAACCCTAAGCCCAAATGCTCTGAATTATGACCCCAAATGCTCTCCTGACCCTAAGCCTAACCCAAAACCTCGATTCTACCAACACAAACCCTAACCCTAATCCTAACCCAACTCCTCCCCTAGCCCTAAATGCACTCAAACCCTGACCCTAACCCCAACCCTAACGCTGAAAATGCTCCTGATTCTAACCCTAATCCTAACCCTAACCCTCACCCGAACACTGACCCTCGATTCTACGAAAGCTAACCCTAACCCTAACCCTAACCCTAACCCTATCCTTAAATGCATTCGATTCTAAACCCTCACCCTAAACATAAACCTAACCCTATCCCTAATCCTAACCCTAAATGCACTGGATTCTAACCATAACTCTAACCCTAATGTGCTCGATTATAACCCTAACACTAAATCGTCAATCTCAACACTAAGCCTAACCCTAAATGCACTCGACTCTAACCCAAAAGGCAATCCTGACCCTAAGCCTAACCCTAAACCTCGATTCTACCAACACAAACCCTAACCCTAACCCTAAGCTTAAATATAGTGGATTCTACACATAACTCTAACCCTAATGTGCTCGATTCTAAGTCTAACACTAAATCGTCAATCTCAACACTAACCCTAACTCTAAGTGCACTCAGTTGTAACCCAAAAGGCAAACCTCACCCTACGCGTAACCCTAAACTTCGATTCTACCAACACAAACCTTAACCCTAATCCTAACCCTACCCCTACCCCTACCCCTAAATGCACTCTAACCCTACCCCTACCCCTTACACTAACCCTAACCCTAACGATTTCTAACCAAAACTCTAACCCTAAATGTGCTCGATTCTAACCCAAACACTAAATCGTCAATTTCAACACTATGCCTAACCCTAAATGCACTCGACTCTAACCCAAAAGCCATTCCTGACCCTAAGCCTAACCTTAAAACTCGATTCTACCAACACAAACCTTAACCCTAATCCTAACCCTACTCCTACGCCTACCCCTAAATGCACTCTAAACCATAACCTGATGCAAAGCAGACCAGTAAAAATGTCCCTGATTCTAACCCTAACCCTAACCCTAAGCCTATCCTTAAGCCTAACCCTCGATTCTACGAAAGCGAACGCTATACCTAACTCTAACCCTAGCACTATCCTTAAATTCTCTCGATTTTAACCCTGACCCTCAATCTAACCCTAACCCTAACGCTAACCCTAAATGCACTGAATTCTAAGCATAACTCTCACCCTAAATGTGCTCGATTCAAAGCCTAACACTAAATCGTCAATTTGAACACTAACCCAAAGCCTAAATACACTCGATTCTGATCCAAAATGCAATCCTGACCCTAAGCCTCAACCTAAACCTCGATTCTACCAACACAAACCTAAACCCTAATCCTAACCCTATCCCTTCCACTAGCCCTAAAAGCACTTTAACCCTAATCCTCACCCTAACGCTATCACTAAAACTGTGCTTGATTCTAACCCTAACCCTCACCCTAAGCCTAACCCAAAGCCTCACCCTCGATTCTACGAAAGCTAACCCTCAACCTACCTCTAACCCTAGCACTATCCTTAATGCTCTCGATTCTAACCCTGACCCTAAACCTAACCCTAACCCTAACCCTAACCCTACATGCACTGAATTCTAATCATAACTCTATCCCTAAATGGGCCTGATTCTAACGCTATAACTAAATCACCAATTTCAACACTAACTCTAAGCCCAAATGCTCTGAATTATGACCCCAAATGCTCTCCTGACCCTAAGCCTAACCCAAAACCTCGATTCTACCAACACAAACCCTAACCCTAATCCTAACCCAACTCCTCCCCTAGCCCTAAATGCACTCAAACCCTGACCCTAACCCCAACCCTAACGTTGAAAATGCTCCTGATTCTAACCCTAATCCTAACCCTAACCCTCACCTGAACACTGACCCTCGATTCTACGAAAGCTAACCCTATACCTAACCCTAACCCTAACCCTATCCTTAAATACATTCGATTCTAAACCCTCACCCTAATCATAAACCTAACCCTATCCCTAATCCTAACCCTAAATGCACTGGATTCTAACCATAACTCTAACCCTAATGTGCTCGATTCTAACCGTAACACTAAATCGTCAATTTCAACACTATCCCTAACCCTAAATGCACTCGACTCTAACACAAAAGCCATTCCTCACCCAAAGCGTAACCCTAAACCTCGATTCTACCAACACAAACCTTAAGCCTATCCTAACCCTACTCCTACGCCTACCCCTAAATGCACTCTAAGCCATAACCTGATCCAAAGCAGACCACTAAAAATGTGCCTGATTCTAACCCTAACCCTAACCCTAAGACTATCCTTAAGCCTAACCCTCGATTCTACGAAAGCGAACGCTATACCTAACTCTAACCCTAGCACTATCCTTAAATGCTCTCGATTTTACTCCTGACCCTCAATCTAACCCTAACCCTAACGCTAACCCTAAATGCACTGAATTCTAAGCATAACTCTCACCCTAAATGTGCTCGATTCAAAGCCTAACACTAAATCGTCAATTTGAACACTAACCCAAAGCCTAAATACACTCGATTCTGATCCAAAATGCAATCCTGACCCTAAGCCTCAACCTAAACCTCGATTCTACCAACACAAACCTTAACCCTAATCCTAACCCTATCCCTTCCACTAGCCCTAAAAGCACTTTAACCCTAATCCTCACCCTAACGCTATCACTAAAACTGTGCTTGATTCTAACCCTAACCCTCACCCTAAGCCTAACCCAAAGCCTCACCCTCGATTCTACGAAAGCTAACCCTCAACCTAACTCTAACCCTAGCACTATCCTTAATGCTCTCGATTCTAACCCTGACCCTAAACCTAACCCTAACCCTAACCCTAACCCTTAATGCACTGAATTCTAATCATAACTCTATCCCTAAATGGGCCTGATTCTAACGCTATAACTAAATCACCAATTTCAACACTAACCCTAAGCCCAAATGCTCTGAATTATGACCCCAAATGCTCTCCTGACCCTAAGCCTAACCCAAAACCTCGATTCTACCAACACAAACCCTAACCCTAATCCTAACCCAACTCCTCCCCTACCCCTAAATGCACTCAAACCCTGACCCTAACCCCAAACCTAACGCTGAAAATGCTCCTGATTCTAACCCTAATCCTAACCCTAACCCTCACCCGAACACTGACCCTCGATTCTACGAAAGCTAACCCTAACCCTAACCCTAACCCTATCCTTAAATGCATTCGATTCTAAACCCTCACCCTAAACATAAACCTAACCCTATCCCTAATCCTAACCCTAAATGCACTGGATTCTAACCATAACTCTAACCCTAATGTGCTCGATTATAACCCTAACACTAAATCGTCAATTTCAACACTATCCCTAACCCTAAATGCACTCGACTCTAACACAAAAGCCATTCCTCACCCAAAGCGTAACCCTAAACCTCGATTCTACCAACACAAACCTTAAGCCTAATCCTAACCCTACTCCTACGCCTACCCCTAAATGCACTCTAAGCCATAACCTGATCCAAAGGAGACCACTAAAAATGTGCCTGATTCTAACCCTAACCCTAACCCTAAGCCTATCCTTAAGTCTAACCCTCGATTCTACGAAAGCGAACGCTATACCTAACTCTAACCCTAGCACTATCCTTAAATGCTCTCGATTTTAATCCTGACCCTCAATATAACCCTAACCCTAACGCTAACCCTAAATGCACTGAATTCTAAGCATAACTCTCACCCTAAATGTGCTCGATTCAAAGCCTAACACTAAATCGTCAATTTGAACACTAACCCAAAGCCTAAATACACTCTATTCTGATCCAAAATGCAATCCTGACCCTAAGCCTCAACCTAAACCTCGATTCTACCAACACAAACCTTAACCCTAATACTAACCCTATCCCTTCCACTAGCCCTAAAAGCACTTTAACCCTAATCCTCACCCTAACGCTATCACTAAAACTGTGCTTGATTCTAACCCTAACCCTCACCCTAAGCCTAACCCAAAGCCTCACCCTCGATTCTACGAAAGCTAACCCTCAACCTAACTCTAACCCTAGCACTATCCTTAATGCTCTCGATTCTAACCCTGACCCTAAACCTAACCCTAACCCTAACCCTAACCCTTAATGCACTGAATTCTAATCATAACTCTATCCCTAAATGGGCCTGATTCTAACGCTATAACTAAATCACCAATTTCAACACTAACCCTAAGCCCAAATGCTCTGAATTATGACCCCAAATGCTCTCCTGACCCTAAGCCTAACCCAAAACCTCGATTCTACCAACACAAACCCTAACCCTAATCCTAACCCAACTCCTCCCCTACCCCTAAATGCACTCAAACCCTGACCCTAACCCCAACCCTAACGCTGAAAATGCTCCTGATTCTAACCCTAATCCTAACCCTAACCCTCACCCGAACACTGACCCTCGATTCTACGAAAGCTAACCCTAACACTAACCCTAACCCTAACCCTATCCTTAAATGCATTCGATTCTAAACCCTCACCCTAAACATAAACCTAACCCTATCCCTAATCCTAACCCTAAATGCACTGGATTCTAACCATAACTCTAACCCTAATGTGCTCGATTATAACCCTAACACTAAATCGTCAATCTCAACACTATGCCTAACCCTAAATGCACTCGACTCTAACCCAAAAGGCAATCCTGACCCTAAGCCTAAGCCTAAATCTCGATTCTACCAACACAAACCCTAACCCTAACCCTCAGCTTAAATATAGTGGATTCTAGCCATAACTCTAACCCTAATGGGCTCGATTCTAAGTCTAACACTAAATCGTCAATCTCAACACTAACCCTAACTCTAAGTGCACTCAGTTGTAACCCAAAAGGCAAACCTCACCCTACGCGTAAACCTAAACTTCGATTCCACCAACACAAACCTCAACCCTAATCCTAACCCTACCCCTACCCCTACCCCTAAATGCACTCTAACCCTACCCTACCCCTTACACTAACCCTAACCCTAACGAATTCTAACCAAAACTCTAACCCTAAATGTGCTCGATTCTAACCCAAACACTAAATCGTCAATTTCAACACTATGCCTAACCCTAAATGCACTCGACTCTAACCCAAAAGCCATTCCTGACCCTAAGCCTAACCTTAAAACTCGATTCTACCAACACAAACCTTAACCCTAATCCTAACCCTACTCCTACGCCTACCCCTAAATGCACTCTAAACCATAACCTGATGCAAAGCAGACCAGTAAAAATGTCCCTGATTCTAACCCTAACCCTAACCCTAAGCCTATCCTTAAGCCTAACCCTCGATTCTACGAAAGCGAACGCTATACCTAACTCTAACCCTAGCACTATCCTTAAATTCTCTCGATTTTAACCCTGACCCTCAATCTAACCCTAACCCTAACGCTAACCCTAAATGCACTGAATTCTAAGCATAACTCTCACCCTAAATGTGCTCGATTCAAAGCCTAACACTAAATCGTCAATTTGAACACTAACCCAAAGCCTAAATACACTCGATTCTGATCCAAAATGCAATCCTGACCCTAATCCTCAACCTAAACCTCGATTCTACCAACACAAACCTAAACCCTAATCCTAACCCTATCCCTTCCACTAGCCCTAAAAGCACTTTAACCCTAATCCTCACCCTAACGCTATCACTAAAACTGTGCTTGATTCTAACCCTAACCCTCACCCTAAGCCTAACCCAAAGCCTCACCCTCGATTCTACGAAAGCTAACCCTCAACCTACCTCTAACCCTAGCACTATCCTTAATGCTCTCGATTCTAACCCTGACCCTAAACCTAACCCTAACCCTAACCCTAACCCTACATGCACTGAATTCTAATCATAACTCTATCCCTAAATGGGCCTGATTCTAACGCTATAACTAAATCACCAATTTCAACACTAACTCTAAGCCCAAATGCTCTGAATTATGACCCCAAATGCTCTCCTGACCCTAAGCCTAACCCAAAACCTCGATTCTACCAACACAAACCCTAACCCTAATCCTAACCCAACTCCTCCCCTAGCCCTAAATGCACTCAAACCCTGACCCTAACCCCAACCCTAACGTTGAAAATGCTCCTGATTCTAACCCTAATCCTAACCCTAACCCTCACCTGAACACTGACCCTCGATTCTACGAAAGCTAACCCTATACCTAACCCTAACCCTAACCCTATCCTTAAATACATTCGATTCTAAACCCTCACCCTAATCATAAACCTAACCCTATCCCTAATCCTAACCCTAAATGCACTGGATTCTAACCATAACTCTAACCCTAATGTGCTCGATTCTAACCGTAACACTAAATCGTCAATTTCAACACTATCCCTAACCCTAAATGCGCTCGACTCTAACACAAAAGCCATTCCTCACCCAAAGCGTAACCCTAAACCTCGATTCTACCAACACAAACCTTAAGCCTATCCTAACCCTACTCCTACGCCTACCCCTAAATGCACTCTAAGCCATAACCTGATCCAAAGCAGACCACTAAAAATGTGCCTGATTCTAACCCTAACCCTAACCCTAAGACTATCCTTAAGCCTAACCCTCGATTCTACGAAAGCGAACGCTATACCTAACTCTAACCCTAGCACTATCCTTAAATGCTCTCGATTTTACTCCTGACCCTCAATCTAACCCTAACCCTAACGCTAACCCTAAATGCACTGAATTCTAAGCATAACTCTCACCCTAAATGTGCTCGATTCAAAGCCTAACACTAAATCGTCAATTTGAACACTAACCCAAAGCCTAAATACACTCGATTCTGATCCAAAATGCAATCCTGACCCTAAGCCTCAACCTAAACCTCGATTCTACCAACACAAACCTTAACCCTAATCCTAACCCTATCCCTTCCACTAGCCCTAAAAGCACTTTAACCCTAATCCTCACCCTAACGCTATCACTAAAACTGTGCTTGATTCTAACCCTAACCCTCACCCTAAGCCTAACCCAAAGCCTCACCCTCGATTCTACGAAAGCTAACCCTCAACCTAACTCTAACCCTAGCACTATCCTTAATGCTCTCGATTCTAACCCTGACCCTAAACCTAACCCTAACCCTAACCCTAACCCTTAATGCACTGAATTCTAATCATAACTCTATCCCTAAATGGGCCTGATTCTAACGCTATAACTAAATCACCAATTTCAACACTAACCCTAAGCCCAAATGCTCTGAATTATGACCCCAAATGCTCTCCTGACCCTAAGCCTAACCCAAAACCTCGATTCTACCAACACAAACCCTAACCCTAATCCTAACCCAACTCCTCCCCTACCCCTAAATGCACTCAAACCCTGACCCTAACCCCAAACCTAACGCTGAAAATGCTCCTGATTCTAACCCTAATCCTAACCCTAACCCTCACCCGAACACTGACCCTCGATTCTACGAAAGCTAACCCTAACCCTAACCCTAACCCTATCCTTAAATGCATTCGATTCTAAACCCTCACCCTAAACATAAACCTAACCCTATCCCTAATCCTAACCCTAAATGCACTGGATTCTAACCATAACTCTAACCCTAATGTGCTCGATTATAACCCTAACACTAAATCGTCAATTTCAACACTATCCCTAACCCTAAATGCACTCGACTCTAACACAAAAGCCATTCCTCACCCAAAGCGTAACCCTAAACCTCGATTCTACCAACACAAACCTTAAGCCTAATCCTAACCCTACTCCTACGCCTACCCCTAAATGCACTCTAAGCCATAACCTGATCCAAAGGAGACCACTAAAAATGTGCCTGATTCTAACCCTAACCCTAACCCTAAGCCTATCCTTAAGTCTAACCCTCGATTCTACGAAAGCGAACGCTATACCTAACTCTAACCCTAGCACTATCCTTAAATGCTCTCGATTTTAATCCTGACCCTCAATATAACCCTAACCCTAACGCTAACCCTAAATGCACTGAATTCTAAGCATAACTCTCACCCTAAATGTGCTCGATTCAAAGCCTAACACTAAATCGTCAATTTGAACACTAACCCAAAGCCTAAATACACTCTATTCTGATCCAAAATGCAATCCTGACCCTAAGCCTCAACCTAAACCTCGATTCTACCAACACAAACCTTAACCCTAATACTAACCCTATCCCTTCCACTAGCCCTAAAAGCACTTTAACCCTAATCCTCACCCTAACGCTATCACTAAAACTGTGCTTGATTCTAACCCTAACCCTCACCCTAAGCCTAACCCAAAGCCTCACCCTCGATTCTACGAAAGCTAACCCTCAACCTAACTCTAACCCTAGCACTATCCTTAATGCTCTCGATTCTAACCCTGACCCTAAACCTAACCCTAACCCTAACCCTAACCCTTAATGCACTGAATTCTAATCATAACTCTATCCCTAAATGGGCCTGATTCTAACGCTATAACTAAATCACCAATTTCAACACTAACCCTAAGCCCAAATGCTCTGAATTATGACCCCAAATGCTCTCCTGACCCTAAGCCTAACCCAAAACCTCGATTCTACCAACACAAACCCTAACCCTAATCCTAACCCAACTCCTCCCCTACCCCTAAATGCACTCAAACCCTGACCCTAACCCCAACCCTAACGCTGAAAATGCTCCTGATTCTAACCCTAATCCTAACCCTAACCCTCACCCGAACACTGACCCTCGATTCTACGAAAGCTAACCCTAACACTAACCCTAACCCTAACCCTATCCTTAAATGCATTCGATTCTAAACCCTCACCCTAAACATAAACCTAACCCTATCCCTAATCCTAACCCTAAATGCACTGGATTCTAACCATAACTCTAACCCTAATGTGCTCGATTATAACCCTAACACTAAATCGTCAATCTCAACACTATGCCTAACCCTAAATGCACTCGACTCTAACCCAAAAGGCAATCCTGACCCTAAGCCTAAGCCTAAATCTCGATTCTACCAACACAAACCCTAACCCTAACCCTCAGCTTAAATATAGTGGATTCTAGCCATAACTCTAACCCTAATGGGCTCGATTCTAAGTCTAACACTAAATCGTCAATCTCAACACTAACCCTAACTCTAAGTGCACTCAGTTGTAACCCAAAAGGCAAACCTCACCCTACGCGTAACCCTAAACTTCGATTCTACCAACACAAACCTTAACCCTAATCCTAACCCTACCCCTACCCCTACCCCTAAATGCACTCTAACCCTACCCCTACCCCTTACACTAACCCTAACCCTAACGAATTCTAACCAAAACTCTAACCCTAAATGTGCTCGATTCTAACCCAAACACTAAATCGTCAAATTCAACACTATCCCTAACCCTAAATGCACTCGACTCTAACCCATAAGCCATTCCTGACCCTAAGCCTAACCCTAAACCTCGATTCTACCAACACAAACCTTAACCCTAATCCTAACCCTACTCCTACGCCGACCCCTAAATGCACTCTAAGCCATACCCTGATGAAAAGCAGACCACTAAAAATGTGCCTGATTCTAACCCTAACCCTAACCCTAAGCCTATCCTTAAGCCTAACCCTCGATTCTACGAAAGCGAACGCTATACCTAACTGTAACCCTAGCACTATCCTTAAATGCTCTCGATTTTAACCCTGACCCTCAACCTAACCCTAACCCTAACGCTAACCCTAAATGCACTGAATTCTAAGCATAACTCTCACCCTAAATGTGCTCGATTCAAAGCCTAACACTAAATCGTCAATTTGAACACTAACCCAAAGCCTAAATACACTCGATTCTGATCCAAAATGCAATCCTGACCCTAAGCCTAAACCTAAACCTCGATTCTACCAACACAAACCTAAACCCTAATCCTAACCCTATCCCTTCCACTAGCCCTAAAAGCACTTTAACCCTAATCGTCATCCTAACGCTAACACTAAAACTGTGCTTGATTCTAACCCTAACCCTCACCCTAAGCCTAACCCTAAGCCTAACCCTCGATTCTACGAAAGCTAACCCTAAACCTAACTCTAACATTGGCACTATCCTTAATGCTCTCGATTCTAACCCTGACCCTAAACCTAACCCTAACCCTAACCCTAACCCTTAATGCACTGAATTCTAATCATAACTCTATCCCTAAATGGGCCTGATTCTAAAGCTATAACTAAATCATCAATTTCAACACTAACCCTAAGCCCAAATGCTCTGAATTATGACCCCAAATGCTCTCCTGACCCTAAGCCTAACCCAAAACTTCGATTCTACCAACACAAACCCTAACACTAATCCTAACCCAACTCCATCCCTACCCCTAAATGCACTCAAACCCTGACCCTAACCCCAACCCTAACGCTGAAAATGCTCCTGATTCTAACCCTAATCCTAACCCTAACCCTCACCCGAACACTGACCCTCGATTCTACGAAAGATAACCCTATACCTAACCCTAACCGTAACACTATCCTTAAATGCACTCGATTCTAATCCTCACCCTAAATATAAACCTAACCCCATCCCTAATCCTAACCGTAAATGCACTGGATTCTAACCATAACTCTAACCCTAATGTGCTCGATTATAACCGTAACACTAAATCGTCAATCTCAACACTAAGCCTAACCCTAAATGCACTCGACTCTAACCCAAAAGGCAATCCTGACCCTGAGCCTAACCCTAAACATCGATTCTACCAACACAAACCCTAAACCAACCCTAAGCTTAAATATAGTGGATTCTAGACATAACTCTAACCCTAATGTGCTCGATTCTAAGTCTAACACTAAATCGTCAATCTCAACACTAACCCTAACTCTAAATGCACTCAGTTGTAACCCAAAAGGCAATCCTCACCCTACGCCTAACCCTAAACTTCGATTCTACCAACACAAACCCTAACCCTAATCCTAACCCTACCGCTACCCCTACCCCTAAATGCACTCTAACCCTACCCTACCCCTTACACTAACCCTAACCCTAACGAATTCTAACCAAAACTCTAACCCTAAATGTGCTCGATTCTAACCCAAACACTGAATCGTCAATTTCAACACTATCCCTAACCCTAAATGCACTCGACTGTAACCCAAAAGCCATTCCTGACCCTAAGCCTAACCCTAAACCTCGATTCTACCAACACAAACCTTAACCCTAATCCTAACCCTACTCCTACGCCTACCCCTAAATGCACTCTAAACCATAACCTGATCCAATGCAGACCACTAAAAATGTGCCTGATTCTAACCCTAACCCTAACCCTAAGCCTATCCTTAAGCCTAACCCTCGATTCTACGAAAGCAAACGCTATACCTAACTCTAACCCTAGCACTATCCTTAAATTCTCTCGATTTTAACCCTGACCCTCAATCTAACCCTAACTCTAAAGCTAACCCTAAATGCACTGAATTCTAAGCATAACTCTCACCCTAAATGTGCTCGATTCAAAGCCTAACACTAAATCGTCAATTTGAACACTAACTCAAAGCCTAAATACACTCGATTCTGATCCAAAATGCAATCCTGACCCTAAGCCTCAACCTAAACCTCGATTCTACCAACACAAACCTAAACCCTAATCCTAACCCTATCACTTCCACTAGCCCTAAAAGCACTTTAACCCTAATCCTCACCCTAACGCTATCACTAAAACTGTGCTTGATTCTAACCCTAACCCTCACCCTAAGCCTAACCCAAAGCCTATCCCTCGATTCTACGAAAGCTAACCCTCAACCTAACTCTAACCCTAGCACTATCCTTAATGCTCTCGATTCTAACCCTGACCCTAAACCTAACCCTAACCCTAACCCTAACCCTACATGCACTGAATTCTAATCATAACTCTATCCCTAAATGGGCCTGATTCTAACGCTATAACTAAATCACCAATTTCAACACTAACCCTAAGCCCAAATGCTCTGAATTATGACCCCAAATGCTCTCCTGACCCTAAGCCTAACCCAAAACCTCGATTCTACCAACACAAACCCTAACCATAATCCTAACGCAACTCCTCCCCTACCCCTAAATGCACTCAAACCCTGACCCTAACCCCAACCCTAACGCTGAAAATGCTCCTGATTCTAACCCTAATCCTAACCCTAACCCTCACCCGAACACTGACCCTCGATTCTACGAAAGCTAACCCTATACCTAACCCTAACCCTAACCCTATCCTTAAATGCATTCGATTCTAAACCCTCACCCTAAACATAAACCTAACCCTATCCCTAATCCTAACCCTAAATGCACTGGATTCTAACCATAACTCTAACCCTAATGTGCTCGATTATAACCCTAACACTAAATCGTCAATCTCAACACTAAGCCTAACCCTAAATGCACTCGACTCTAACCCAAAAGGCAATCCTGACCCTAAGCCCAACCCTAAACCTCGATTCTACCAACACAAACCCTAACCCTAACCCTAAGCTTAAATATAGTGGATTCTAGCCATAACTCTAACCCTAATGTGCTCGATTCTAAGTCTAACACTAAATCGTCAATCTCAACACTAACCCTAACTCTAAATGCACTCAGTTGTAACCCAAAAGGCAAACCTCACCCTACGCGTAACCCTAAACTTCGATTCTACCAAGACAAACCCTAACCCTAATCCTAACCCTACCCCTACCCCTACCCCTAAATGCACTCTACCCCTACCCCCATCCCTTACACTAACCCTAACCCTAACGAATTCCAACCAAAACTCTAACCCTAAATGTGCTCGATTCTAACCCAAACTCTAAATCGTCAATTTCAACACTATCCCTAACCCTAAATGCACTCGACTCTAACCCAAAAGCCATTCCTGACCCTAAGCCTAACCCTAAACCTCGATTCTACCAACACAATCCCTAACCCTCACTCTAAGATTAAATATAGTGGATTCTAGCCATAACTCTAACCCTAATGTGCTCGATTCTAAGTCTAACACTAAATCGTCAATCTCAACACTAACCCTAACTCTAAATGCACTCAGTTGTAACCCGAAAGGCAAGCCTCACCCTACGCGTAACCCTAAACTTCGATTCTACCAACACAAACCTTAACCATAATCCTAACCCTACCCCTACCCCTACCCCTAAATGCACTCTAACCCTACCCCTACCCCTTAGATTAACCCTAACCCTAACGAATTCTAACCAAAACTCTAACCCTAAAAGTGCTCGATTCTAACCCAAACACTAAATCGTCAATTTCAACACTATGCCTAACCCTAAATGCACTCGACTCTAACCCAAAAGCCATTCCTCACCCTAAGCCTAACCCTAAACCTCGATTCTACCAACACAAACCTTAAGCCTAATCCTAACCCTACTCCTATGCCTACCCCTAAATGCACTCTAAACCATAACGTGATGCAAAGCAGACCACTAAAAATGTGCCTAATTCTAACCCTAACCCTAACCCTAAGCCTATCCTTAAGCCTAACCCTCGATTCTACGAAAGCGAACGCTAAACCTAACTCTAACCCTTGCACTATCCTTAAATGCTCTCGATTTTAACCCTGACCCTCAATCTAACCCTAACCCCAACGCTAACCCTAAATGGACTGAATTCTAAGCATAACTCTCACCCTAAATGTGCTCGATTCAAACCCTAACACTAAATCGTCAATTTGAACACTAACCCAAAGCCTAAATACACTCGATTCTGATCCAAAATGCAATCCTGACCCTAAGCCTAAACCTAAACCTCGATTCAACCAACACAAACCTAAACCCTAATCCTAACCCTATCCCTTCCACTAGCCCTAAAAGCACTTTAACCTTAATCCTCACCCTAACGCTAACACTAAACTGTGCTTGATTCTAACCCTAACCCTCACCCTAAGCCTAAACCTAAGCCTAACCCTCGATTCTACGAAAGCTAACCCTCAACCTAACTCTAACCCTAGCACGATCCTTAATGCTCTCGAATCTAACCCTGACCCTAAACCTAACCCTAACCCCAACCTTAACCCTAAATGCACTGAATTCTAATCATAACTCTATCCCTAAATGGGCCTGTTTCTAACGCTATAACTAAATCATCAATTTCAACACTAACCCTAAGCCCAAATGCTCTGAATTATGACCCCAAATGCTCTCCTGACCCTAAGCCTAACCCAAAACCTCGATTCTACCAACGCAAAACCTAACCCTAACCCTAACCCAACTCCTCCACTAACCCTAAATGCACTCAAACCCTGACCCTAACCCCAACCCTAACGATGAAAATGCTCCTGATTGTAACCCTAATCCTAACCCTAACCCTCACCCGAACACTGACCCTCGATTCTACGAAAGCTAACCCTATACCTAACCCTAACCCTAACCCTATCCTTAAATGCACTCGATTCTAACCCTCACCCTAAACATAAACCTAACCCTATCCCTAATCCTACCCCTAAATGCACTGGATTCTAACCATAACTCTAACCCTAATGTGCTCGATTATAACCCTAACACTAAATCGTCAATTTCAACACTAAGAATAACCCTAAATGCACTGGACTCTAACCCAAAAGGCAATCCTGACCCTAAGCCTAACCCTAAACCTCGATTCTACCAACACAAACCTAAACCCTAATCCTAACCCTATCCCTTCCACTAGCCCTAAAAGCACTTTAGCCCTAATGCTCACCCTAACGATAACACTAAAACTGTGCTTGATTCTAACCCTAACCCTCACCCTAAGACTAACCCTAAGCCTAACTCTCGATTCTACGAAAGCTAACCCTAAACCTAACTCTAACCCTAGCACTATCCTTAAATGCACTCGATTCTAACCCTCACCCTAAACCTAACCCTATCCCTAATCCTAACCCTAAATGCACTGGATTCTAATCATAACTCTATCCCTAAATGGGCCTGATTCTAACGCTATAACCAAATCATCAATCTCAACACTAACCCTAAGCCCAAATGCTCTGAATTATGACCCTAAATGCTCTCCTGTCCCTAAGCCTAACCCTAAACTTCGATTCTACCAACACAAACCCTAACCCTAATCCTAACCCTACCCCTACCCCTACCCCTAAATGCACTCTACCCCTACCCCTACCCCTTACACTAACCCTAACCCTAACGAATTCTAACCAAAACTCTAACCCTAAATTTGCTCCATTCTAACCCAAACACTAAATCGTCAATTTCAACACTATCCCTAACCCTAAATGCACTCGACTCTAACCCAAAAGCCATTCCTGACCCTAAGCCTAACCCTAAACCTCGATTCTACCAACACAAACCCTAACCCTCACCCTAAGCTTAAATATAGTGCATTCTAGCCATAACTCTAACCCTAATGTGCTCGATTCTAAGTCTAACACTAAATCGTCAATCTCAACACTAACCCTAACTCTAAGTGCACTCTGTTGGAAACCAAAAGGCAAACCTCACCCTACGCGTAAACCTAAACTTCGATTCCACCAACACAAACCTCAACCCTAATCCTAACCCTACCCCTACCCCTACCCCTAAATGCACTCTAACCCTACCCTACCCCTTACACTAACCCTAACCCTAACGAATTCTAACCAAAACTCTAACCCTAAATGTGCTCGATTCTAACCCAAAAGCCATTCCTGACCCTCAGCCTAACCCTAAACCTCGATTCTGCCAACACAAACCTTAATCCGAATCCTACCCCTACTCCTACGCCTACCCCTAAATGCACTCTAAACCATAACCTGATGCAAAGCAGACCAGTAAAAATGTGCCTGATTCTAACCCTAACCCTAACCCTAAGCCTATCCTTAAGCCTAACCCTCGATTCTACGAAAGCGAACGCTAAACCTAACTCTAACCCTAGCACTATCCTTAAATGCTCTCGATTTTAACCCTGACCCTCAACCTAACCCTAACCCTAACGCTAACCCTAAATGCACTGAATTCTAAGCATAACTCTCACCCTAAATATGCTCGATTCAAAGCCTAACACTAAATCGTCAATTTCAACACTATGCCTAACCCTAAATGCACTCGACTCTAACCCAAAAGCCATTCCTGACCCTAAGCCTAACCCTAAACCTCGATTCTACCAACACAAACCTTAAGCCTAATCCTAACCCTACTCCTACGCCTACCCCTAAATGCACTCTAAACCATAACCTGATGCAAAGCAGACCAGTAAAAATGTCCCTGATTCTAACCCTAACCCTAACCCTAAGCCTATCCTTAAGCCTAACCCTCGATTCTACGAAAGCGAACGCTATACCTAACTCTAACCCTAGCACTATCCTTAAATTCTCTCGATTTTAACCCTGACCCTCAATCTAACCCTAACCCTAACGCTAACCCTAAATGCACTGAATTCTAAGCATAACTCTCACCCTAAATGTGCTCGATTCAAAGCCTAACACTAAATCGTCAATTTGAACACTAACCCAAAGCCTAAATACACTCGATTCTGATCCAAAATGCAATCCTGACCCTAAGCCTCAACCTAAACCTCGATTCTACCAACACAAACCTAAACCCTAATCCTAACCCTATCCCTTCCACTAGCCCTAAAAGCACTTTAACCCTAATCCTCACCCTAACGCTATCACTAAACCTGTGCTTGATTCTAACCCTAACCCTCACCCTAAGCCTAACCCAAAGCCTAACCCTCGATTCTACGAAAGCTAACCCTCAACCTAACTCTAACCCTAGCACTATCCTTAATGCTCTCGATTCTAACCCTGACCCTAAACCTAACCCTAACCCTAACCCTAACCCTTAATGCACTGAATTCTAATCATAACTCTATCCCTAAATGTGCCTGATTCTAACGCTATAACTAAATCACCAATTTCAACACTAACCCTAAGCCCAAATGCTCTGAATTATGACCCCAAATGCTCTCCTGACCCTAAGCCTAACCCAAAACCTCGATTCTACCAACACAAACCCTAACCCTAATCCTAACCCAACTCCTCCCCTACCCCTAAATGCACTCAAACCCTGACCCTAACCCCAAACCTAACGCTGAAAATGCTCCTGATTCTAACCCTAATCCTAACCCTAACCCTCACCCGAACACTGACCCTCGATTCTACGAAAGCTAACCCTATACCTAACCCTAACCCTAACCCTATCCTTAAATGCATTCGATTCTAAACCCTCACCCTAAACATAAACCTAACCCTATCCCTAATCCTAACCCTAAATGCACTGGATTCTAACCATAACTCTAACCCTAATGTGCTCGATTATAACCCTAACACTAAATCGTCAATCTCAACACTAAGCCTAACCCTAAATGCACTCGACTCTAACCCAAAAGGCAATCCTGACGCTAAGCCAAACCCTAAACCTCGATTCTACCAAAACAAACCCTAACCCTCACCCTAAGCTTAAATATAGTGGATTCTAGCCATAACTCTAACCCTAATGTGCTCGATTCTAAGTCTAACACTAAATCGTCAATCTCAACACTAACCCTAACTCTAAATGCACTCAGTTGTAACCCAAAAGGTAATCCTCACCCTACGCCTAACCCTAAACTTCGATTCTACCAACACAAACCCTAACCCTAATCCTAACCCTACCCCTACCCCTACCCCTAAATGCACTCTAACCCTACCCTACCCCTTACACTAACCCTAACCTTAACGCTTTCTAATCAAAACTCTAACCCTAAATGTGCTCGATTCTAACCCAAACACTAAATCGTCAATTTCAACACTATCCCTAAACCTAAATTCACTCGACTGTAACCCAAGAGCCATTCCTGACCCTAAGCCTAACCCTAAACCTCGATTCTACCAACACAAACCTTAACCCTAATCCTAACCCTACTCCTACGCCTACCCCTAAATGCACTCTAAACCATAACCTGATGCAAAGCAGACCACTAAAAATGTGCCTGATTCTAACCCTAACCCTAACCCTAAGCCTATCCTTAAGCCTAACCCTCGATTCTACGAAAGCGAACGCTATACCTAACTCTAACCCTAGCACTATCCTTAAATTCTCTCGATTTTAACCCTGACCCTCAATCTAACCCTAACCCTAACGCTAACCCTAAATGCACTGAATTCTAAGCATAACTCTCACCCTAAATGTGCTCGATTCAAAGCCTAACACTAAATCGTCAATTTGAACACTAACCCAAAGCCTAAATACACTCGATTCTGATCCAAAATGCAATCCTGACCCTAAGCCTAAACCTAAACCTCGATTCAACCAACACAAACCTAAACCCTAATCCTAACCCTATCCCTTCCACTAGCCCTAAAAGCACTTTAACCTTAATCCTCACCCTAACGCTAACACTAAACTGTGCTTGATTCTAACCCTAACCCTCACCCTAAGCCTAAACCTAAGCCTAACCCTCGATTCTACGAAAGCTAACCCTCAACCTAACTCTAACCCTAGCACGATCCTTAATGCTCTCGAATCTAACCCTGACCCTAAACCTAACCCTATCCCCAACCTTAACCCTAAATGCACTGAATTCTAATCATAACTCTATCCCTAAATGGGCCTGTTTCTAACGCTATAACTAAATCATCAATTTCAACACTAACCCTAAGCCCAAATGCTCTGAATTATGACCCCAAATGCTCTCCTGACCCTAAGCCTAACCCAAAACCTCGATTCTACCAACGCAAAACCTAACCCTAACCCTAACCCAACTCCTCCACTAACCCTAAATGCACTCAAACCCTGACCCTAACCCCAACCCTAACGATGAAAATGCTCCTGATTGTAACCCTAATCCTAACCCTAACCCTCACCCGAACACTGACCCTCGATTCTACGAAAGCTAACCCTATACCTAACCCTAACCCTAACCCTATCCTTAAATGCACTCGATTCTAACCCTCACCCTAAACATAAACCTAACCCTATCCCTAATCCTACCCCTAAATGCACTGGATTCTAACCATAACTCTAACCCTAATGTGCTCGATTATAACCCTAACACTAAATCGTCAATTTCAACACTAAGAATAACCCTAAATGCACTGGACTCTAACCCAAAAGGCAATCCTGACCCTAAGCCTAACCCTAAACCTCGATTCTACCAACACAAACCTAAACCCTAATCCTAACCCTATCCCTTCCACTAGCCCTAAAAGCACTTTAGCCCTAATGCTCACCCTAACGATAACACTAAAACTGTGCTTGATTCTAACCCTAACCCTCACCCTAAGACTAACCCTAAGCCTAACTCTCGATTCTACGAAAGCTAACCCTAAACCTAACTCTAACCCTAGCACTATCCTTAAATGCACTCGATTCTAACCCTCACCCTAAACCTAACCCTATCCCTAATCCTAACCCTAAATGCACTGGATTCTAATCATAACTCTATCCCTAAATGGGCCTGATTCTAACGCTATAACCAAATCATCAATCTCAACACTAACCCTAAGCCCAAATGCTCTGAATTATGACCCTAAATGC
Source organism: Notamacropus eugenii (assembly GCF_028372415.1). Classification (NCBI taxonomy): domain Eukaryota; kingdom Metazoa; phylum Chordata; class Mammalia; order Diprotodontia; family Macropodidae; genus Notamacropus; species Notamacropus eugenii. The sequence continues at coordinate 154,930 of NW_027325093.1, forward strand.
TCTCCTGTCCCTAAGCCTAACCCTAAACTTCGATTCTACCAACACAAACCCTAACCCTAATCCTAACCCTACCCCTACCCCTACCCCTAAATGCACTCTACCCCTACCCCTACCCCTTACACTAACCCTAACCCTAACGAATTCTAACCAAAACTCTAACCCTAAATTTGCTCCATTCTAACCCAAACACTAAATCGTCAATTTCAACACTATCCCTAACCCTAAATGCACTCGACTCTAACCCAAAAGCCATTCCTGACCCTAAGCCTAACCCTAAACCTCGATTCTACCAACACAAACCCTAACCCTCACCCTAAGCTTAAATATAGTGCATTCTAGCCATAACTCTAACCCTAATGTGCTCGATTCTAAGTCTAACACTAAATCGTCAATCTCAACACTAACCCTAACTCTAAGTGCACTCTGTTGGAAACCAAAAGGCAAACCTCACCCTACGCGTAAACCTAAACTTCGATTCCACCAACACAAACCTCAACCCTAATCCTAACCCTACCCCTACCCCTACCCCTAAATGCACTCTAACCCTACCCTACCCCTTACACTAACCCTAACCCTAACGAATTCTAACCAAAACTCTAACCCTAAATGTGCTCGATTCTAACCCAAAAGCCATTCCTGACCCTCAGCCTAACCCTAAACCTCGATTCTGCCAACACAAACCTTAATCCGAATCCTACCCCTACTCCTACGCCTACCCCTAAATGCACTCTAAACCATAACCTGATGCAAAGCAGACCAGTAAAAATGTGCCTGATTCTAACCCTAACCCTAACCCTAAGCCTATCCTTAAGCCTAACCCTCGATTCTACGAAAGCGAACGCTAAACCTAACTCTAACCCTAGCACTATCCTTAAATGCTCTCGATTTTAACCCTGACCCTCAACCTAACCCTAACCCTAACGCTAACCCTAAATGCACTGAATTCTAAGCATAACTCTCACCCTAAATATGCTCGATTCAAAGCCTAACACTAAATCGTCAATTTCAACACTATGCCTAACCCTAAATGCACTCGACTCTAACCCAAAAGCCATTCCTGACCCTAAGCCTAACCCTAAACCTCGATTCTACCAACACAAACCTTAAGCCTAATCCTAACCCTACTCCTACGCCTACCCCTAAATGCACTCTAAACCATAACCTGATGCAAAGCAGACCAGTAAAAATGTCCCTGATTCTAACCCTAACCCTAACCCTAAGCCTATCCTTAAGCCTAACCCTCGATTCTACGAAAGCGAACGCTATACCTAACTCTAACCCTAGCACTATCCTTAAATTCTCTCGATTTTAACCCTGACCCTCAATCTAACCCTAACCCTAACGCTAACCCTAAATGCACTGAATTCTAAGCATAACTCTCACCCTAAATGTGCTCGATTCAAAGCCTAACACTAAATCGTCAATTTGAACACTAACCCAAAGCCTAAATACACTCGATTCTGATCCAAAATGCAATCCTGACCCTAAGCCTCAACCTAAACCTCGATTCTACCAACACAAACCTAAACCCTAATCCTAACCCTATCCCTTCCACTAGCCCTAAAAGCACTTTAACCCTAATCCTCACCCTAACGCTATCACTAAACCTGTGCTTGATTCTAACCCTAACCCTCACCCTAAGCCTAACCCAAAGCCTAACCCTCGATTCTACGAAAGCTAACCCTCAACCTAACTCTAACCCTAGCACTATCCTTAATGCTCTCGATTCTAACCCTGACCCTAAACCTAACCCTAACCCTAACCCTAACCCTTAATGCACTGAATTCTAATCATAACTCTATCCCTAAATGTGCCTGATTCTAACGCTATAACTAAATCTTCAATTTCAACACTAACCCTAAGCCCAAATGCTCTGAATTATGACCCCAAATGCTCTCCTGACCCTAAGCCTAACCCAAAACCTCGATTCTACCAACACAAACCCTAACCCTAATCCTAACCCAACTCCTCCCCTACCCCTAAATGCACTCAAACCCTGACCCTAACCCCAAACCTAACGCTGAAAATGCTCCTGATTCTAACCCTAATCCTAACCCTAACCCTCACCCGAACACTGACCCTCGATTCTACGAAAGCTAACCCTATACCTAACCCTAACCCTAACCCTATCCTTAAATGCATTCGATTCTAAACCCTCACCCTAAACATAAACCTAACCCTATCCCTAATCCTAACCCTAAATGCACTGGATTCTAACCATAACTCTAACCCTAATGTGCTCGATTATAACCCTAACACTAAATCGTCAATCTCAACACTAAGCCTAACCCTAAATGCACTCGACTCTAACCCAAAAGGCAATCCTGACCCTAAGCCTAACCCTAAACCTCGATTCTACCAACACAAACCCTAACCCTAACCCTAAGCTTAAATATAGTGGATTCTTGCCATAACTCTAACCCTAATGTGCTCGATTCTAAGTCTAACACTAAATCGTCAATCTCAACACTAACCCTAACTCTAAATGCACTCAGTTGTAACCCAAAAGGCAATCCTCACCCTACGCCTAACCCTAAACTTCGATTCTACCAACACAAACCCTAACCCTAATCCTGACCCTACCGCTACCCCTACCCCTAAATGCTCTATAACCCTACACCTACCCCTTACACTAACCCTAATCCTAACGAATTCTAACCAAAACTCTAACCCTAAAGGTGCTCGATTCTAACCCAAACACTAAATCGTCAATTTCAACATTATCCCTAACCCTAAATGCACTCGACTGTAACCCAAAAGCCATTCCTGACCCTAAGCCTAACCCTAAACCTCGATTCTACCAACACAAACCTTAACCCGAATCCTAACCCTACTCCTACGCCTACACCTAAATGCACTCTAGACCATAACCTGATGCAAAGCAGACCACTAAAAATGTGCCTGATTCTAACCCTAACCCTAACCCTAAGCCTATCCTTAAGCCTAACCCTCGATTCTACGAAAGCGAACGCTAAACCTAACTCTAACCCTAGCACTATCCTTAAATGCTCTCGATTTTAACCCTGACCCTCAATCTAACCCTAACCCTAACGCTAACCCTTAATGCACTGAATTCTAATCATAACTCTATCCCTAAATGTGCCTGATTCTAACGCTATAACTAAATCATCAATTTCAACACTAACCCTAAGCCCAAATGCTCTGAATTATGACCCCAAATGCTCTCCTGACCCTAAGCCTAACCCAAAACCTCGATTCTACGAACACAAACCCTAACCCTAACCCTAACCCAACTCCTCCACTAACCCTAAATGCACTCAAACCCTGACCCTAACCCCAACCCTAACGATGAAAATGCTCCTGATTGTAACCCTAATCCTAACCCTAACCCTCACCCGAACACTGACCCTCGATTCTACGAAAGCTAACCCTATACCTAACCCTAACCCTAACCCTATCCTTAAGTGCACTCGATTCTAACCCTCACCCTAAACATAAACCTAACCCTATCCCTAATCCTAACCCTAAATGCACTGGATTCTAACCATAACTCTAACCCTAATGTGCTCGATTATAACCCTAACACTAAATCGTCAATTTCAACACTAAGAATAACCCTAAATGCACTGGACTCTAACCCAAAAGGCAATCCTGACCCTAAGCCTAACCCTAAACCTCGATTCTACCAACACAAACCTAAACCCTAATCCTAACCCTATCCCTTCCACTAGCCCTAAAAGCACTTTAGCCCTAATGCTCACCCTAACGATAACACTAAAACTGTGCTTGATTCTAACCCTAACCCTCACCCTAAGACTAACCCTAAGCCTAACTCTCGATTCTACGAAAGCTAACCCTAAACCTAACTCTAACCCTAGCACTATCCTTAAATGCACTCGATTCTAACCCTCACCCTAAACCTAACCCTATCCCTAATCCTAACCCTAAATGCACTGGATTCTAATCATAACTCTATCCCTAAATGGGCCTGATTCTAACGCTATAACCAAATCATCAATCTCAACACTAACCCTAAGCCCAAATGCTCTGAATTATGACCCTAAATGCTCTCCTGTCCCTAAGCCTAACCCTAAACTTCGATTCTACCAACACAAACCCTAACCCTAATCCTAACCCTACCCCTACCCCTACCCCTAAATGCACTCTACCCCTACCCCTACCCCTTACACTAACCCTAACCCTAACGAATTCTAACCAAAACTCTAACCCTAAATGTGCTCGATTCTAACCCAAACACTAAATCGTCAATTTCAACACTATCCCTAACCCTAAATGCACTCGACTCTAACCCAAAAGCCATTCCTGACCCTAAGCCTAACCCTAAACCTCGATTCTACCAACACAATCCTTAACCCTAATCCTAACCCTACTCCTACGCCTACCCCTAAATGCACTCTAAACCATAACCTGATGCAAAGCAGACCACTATAAATGTGCCTGATTCTAAACCTAACCCTAACCCTAAGCCTAACCTTAAGCCTAACCCTCGATTCTATGAAAGCGAACGCTATACCTAACTCTAACCCTAGCACTATCCTTAAATGCTCTCGATTTTAACCCTGACCCTCAATCTAACCCTAACCCTAACGCTAACCCTAAATGCACTGAATTCTAAGCATAACTCTCACCCTAAATGTGCTCGATTCAAAGCCTAACACTAAATCGTCAATTTGAACACTAACCCAAAGCCTAAATACACTCGATTCTGATACAAAATGCAATCCTGACCCTAAGCCTAAACCTAAACCTCGATTCTACCAACACAAACCTAAACCCTAATCCTAACCCTATCCCTTCCACTAGCCCTAAAAGCACTTTAACCCTAATCCTCACCCTAACGCTATCACTAAAACTGTGCTTCATTCTAACCCTAACCCTCACCCTAAGCCTAACCCAAAGCCTAACCCTCGATTCTACGAAAGCTAGCCCTCAACCTAACTCTAACCCTAGCACTATCCTTAATGCTCTCGATTCTAACCCTGACCATAAACCTAACCCTAACCCTAACGCTTAATGCACTGAATTCTAATCATAACTCTATCCCTAAATGTGCTCGATTCTAACCCAAACACTAAATCGTCAATTTCAACACTATCCCTAACCCTAAATGCACTCGACTCTAACCCAAAAGCCATTCCTGACCCTAAGCCTAACCCAAAACCTCGATTCTACCAACACAAACCCTAACCCTAATCCTAACCCAAATCCTCCCCTACCCCTAAATGCACTCAAACCCTGACCCTAACCCCAACCCTAACGCTGAAAATGCTCCTGATTCTAACCCTAATCCTAACACTAACCCTCACCCGAACACTGACCTTCGATTCTACGAAAGCTAACCCTATACCTAACCCTAACCCTAACCCTATCCTTAAATGCACTCGATTCTAAACCCTCACCCTAAACATAAACCTAACCCTATCCCTAATCCTAACCCTAAATGCACTGGATTCTAACCATAACTCTAACCCTAATGTGCTCGATTATAACCCTAACACTAAATCGTCAATCTCAACACTAAGCCTAACCCTAAATGCACTCGACTCTAACCCAAAAGGCAATCCTGACCCTAAGCCCAACCCTAAACCTCGATTCTACCAACACAAACCCTAACCCTAACCCTAAGCTTAAATATAGTGGATTCTAGCCATAACTCTAACCCTAATGTGCTCGATTCTAAGTCTAAAACTAAATCGTCAATCTGAACACTAACCCTAACTCTAAATGCACTCAGTTGTAACCCAAAAGGCAATCCTCACCCTACGCCTAACCCTAAACTTCGATTCTACCAACACAAACGCTAAGCCTAATCCTAACCCTACCGCTACCCCTACCCCTAAATGCACTCTAACCCTACCCTACGCCTTACACTAACCCTAACCCTAACGAATTCTAACCAAAACTCTATCCCTAAATGTGCTCGATTCTAACCCAAACACTAAATCGTCAATTTCAACACTATCCCTAGCCCTAAATGCACTCGACTGTAACCCAAGAGCCATTCCTGACCCTAAGCCTAAACCTAAACCTCGATTCTACCAACACAAACCTTAACCCTAATCCTAACCCTACTCCTACGCCTACCCCTAAATGCACTCTAAACCATAACCTGATGCAAAGCAGACCACTAAAAATGTGCCTGATTCTAACCCTAACCCTAACCCTAAGCCTATCCTTAAGCCTAACCCTCGATTCTACGAAAGCGAACGCTATACCTAACTCTAACCCTAGCACTATCCTTAAATGCTCTCGATTTTAACCCTGACCCGCAATCTAACCCTAACCCTAACGCTAACCCTAAATGCACTGAATTCTAAGCATAACTCACACCCTAAATGTGCTCGATTCAAAGCCTAACACTAAATCGTCAATTTGAACACTAACCCAAAGCCTAAATACACTCGATTCTGATCCAAAATGCAATCCTGACCCTAAGCCTCAACCTAAACCTCGATTCTACCAACACAAACCTAAACCCTAATCCTAACCCTATCCCTTCCACTAGCCCTAAAAGCACTTTAACCCTAATCCTCACCCTAACGCTATCACTAAAACTGTGCTTCATTCTAACCCTAACCCTCACCCTAAGCCTTATCCAAAGCCTAACCCTCGATTCTACGAAAGCTAACCCTCAACCTAACTCTAACCCTAGCACTATCCTTAATGCTCTCGATTCTAACCCTGACCCTAAACCTAACCCTAACCCTAACCCTAACCCTTAATGCACTGAATTCTAATCATAACTCTATCCCTACATGGGCCTGATTCTAACGCTATAACTAAATCATCAATTTCAACACTAACCCTAAGCCCAAATGCTCTGAATTGTGACCCCAAATGCTCTCCTGACCCTAAGCCTAACTCAAAACCTCGATTCTACCAACACAAACCCTAACCCTAATCCTAACCCAACTCCTCCCCTACCCCTAAATGCACTCAAACCCTGACCCTAACCCCAACCCTAACGCTAAAAATGCTCCTGATTCTAACCCTAATACTAACCCTAACCCTCACCCGAACACTGACCCTCGATTCTACGAAAGCTAACCCTATACCTAACCCTAACCCTAACCCTATCCTTAAATGCACTCGATTTTAAACCCTCACCCTAAACATAAACCTAACCCTATCCCTAATCCTCACCCTAAATGCACTGGATTCTAACCATAACTCTAACCCTAATGTGCTCGATTATAACCCTAACACTAAATCGTCAATCTCAACACTAAGCCTAACCCTAAATGCACTCTACTCTAACCCAAAAGGCAATCCTGACGCTAAGCCAAACCCTAAACCTCGATTCTACCAAAACAAACCCTAACCCTCACCCTAAGCTTAAATATAGTGGATTCTAGCCATAACTCTAACCCTAATGTGCTCGATTCTAAGTCTAACACTAAATCGTCAATCTCAACACTAACCCTAACTCTAAATGCACTCAGTTGTAACCCAAAAGGCAATCCTCACCCTACGCCTAACCCTAAACTTCGATTCTACCAACACAAACCCTACGCTAATCCTAACCCTACCGCTACCCCTACCCCTAAATGCACTCTAACCCTACCCTACCCCTTACACTAACCCTAACCTTAACGCTTTCTAATCAAAACTCTAACCCTAAATGTGCTCGATTCTAACCCAAACACTAAATCGTCAATTTCAACACTATCCCTAAACCTAAATTCACTCGACTGTAACCCAAGAGCCATTCCTGACCCTAAGCCTAACCCTAAACCTCGATTCTACCAACACAAACCTTAACCCTAATCCTAACCCTACTCCTACGCCTACCCCTAAATGCACTCTAAACCATAACCTGATGCAAAGCAGACCACTAAAAATGTGCCTGATTCTAACCCTAACCCTAACCCTAAGCCTATCCTTAAGCCTAACCCTCGATTCTACGAAAGCGAACGCTATACCTAACTCTAACCCTAGCACTATCCTTAAATTCTCTCGATTTTAACCCTGACCCTCAATCTAACCCTAACCCTAACGCTAACCCTAAATGCACTGAATTCTAAGCATAACTCTCACCCTAAATGTGCTCGATTCAAAGCCTAACACTAAATCGTCAATTTGAACACTAACCCAAAGCCTAAATACACTCGATTCTGATACAAAATGCAATCCTGACCCTAAGCCTAAACTTAAACCTCGATTCTACCAACACAAACCTAAACCCTAATCCTAACCCTATCCCTTCCACTAGCCCTAAAAGCACTTTAACCCTAATCCTCACCCTAACGCTATCACTAAAACTGTGCTTCATTCTAACCCTAACCCTCACCCTAAGCCTAACCCAAAGCCTAAAGCTCGATTCTACGAAAGCTAGCCCTCAACCTAACTCTAACCCTAGCACTATGCTTAATGCTCTCGATTCTAACCCTGACCCTAAACCTAACCCTAACCCTAACCCTAACCCTTAATGCACTGAATTCTAATCATAACTCTATCCCTAAATGGGCCTGATTCTAACGCTATAACTAAATCATCAATTTCAACACTAACCCTAAGCCCAAATGCTCTGAATTATGACCCCAAATGCTCTCCTGACCCTAAGCCTAACCCAAAACCTCCATTCTACCAACACAAACCCTAACCCTAATCCTAACCCAACTCCTCCCCTACCCCTAAATGCACTCAAACCCTGACCCTAACCCCAACCCTAACGCTGAAAATGCTCCTGATTCTAACCCTAATCCTAACCCTAACCCTCACCCGAACACTGACCCTCGATTCTACGAAAGCTAACCCTATACCTAACCCTAACCCTAACCCTATCCTTAAATGCACTCGATTCTAAACCCTCACCCTAAACATAAACCTAACCCTATCCCTAATCCTAACCCTAAATGCACTGGATTCTAACCATAACTCTAACCCTAATGTGCTCGATTATAACCCTAACACTAAATCGTCAATCTCAACACTAAGCCTAACCCTAAATGCACTCGACTCTAACCCAAAAGGCAATCCTGACCCTAAGCCTAACCCTAAATCTCGATTCTACCAACACAAACCCTAACCCTAACCCTAAGCTTAAATATAGTGGATTCTAGCCATAACTCTAACCCTAATGTGCTCGATTCTAAGTCTAACACTAAATCGTCAATCTCAACACTAACCCTAACTCTAAATGCACTCAGTTGTAACCCAAAAGGCAATCCTCACCCTACGCCTAACCCTAAACTTCGATTCTACCAACACAAACCCTAAGCCTAAACCTAACCCTACCGCTACCCCTACCCCTAAATGCTCTCTAACCCTACCCCTATCCCTTACACTAACCCTAACCCTCACGAATTCTAACCAAAACTCTCACCCTAAATGTGCTCGATTCTAACCCAAACACTAAATCGTCAATTTCAACACTATCCCTAACCCTAAATGCACTCGACTGTAACCCAAAAGCCATTCCTGACCCTAAGCCTAACCCTAAACCTCGATTCTACCAACACAAACCTTAACCCTAATCCTAACCCTACTCCTACGCCTACCCCTAAATGCACTCTAAAGCATAACCTGATGCAAAGCAGAAAACTAAAAATGTGCCTGATTCTAACCCTAACCCTAACCCTAAGCCTATCCTTAAGCCTAACCCTCGATTCTACGAAAGCGAACGCTATACCTAACTCTAACCCTAGCACTATCCTTAAAAGCTCTCGATTTTAACCCTGACCCTCAATGTAACACTAACCCCAACGCTAACCCTAAATGCACTGAATTCTAAGCATAACTCACACCCTAAATGTGCTCGATTCAAAGCCTAACACTAAATCGTCAATTTGAACACTAACCCAAAGCCTAAATACACTCGATTCTGATCCAAAATGCAATCCTAACCCTAAGCCTCAACCTAAACCTCGATTCTACCAACACAAACCTAAACCCTAATCCTAACCCTATCCCTTCCACTAGCCCTAAAAGCACTTTAACCCTAATCCTCATCCTAACGCTATCACTAAATCTGTGCTTGATTCTAACCCTAACCCTCACCCTAAGCCTTACCCAAAGCCTAACCCTCGATTCTACGAAAGCTAACCCTCAACCTAACTCTAACCCTAGCACTATCTTTAATGCTCTCGATTCTAACCCTGACCCTAAACCTAACCCTAACCCTAACCCTAACCCTTAATGCACTGAATTCTAATCATAACTCTATCCCTAAATGGGCCTGATTCTAACGCTATAACTAAATCACCAATTTCAACACTAACCCTAAGCCCAAATGCTCTGAATTATGCCCCCAAATGCTCTCCTGACCCTAAGCCTAACCCAAAACCTCCATTCTACCAACACAAACCCTAACCCTAATCCTAACCCAACTCCTCCCCTACCCCTAAATGCACTCAAACCCTGACCCTAACCCCAACCCTAACGCTAAAAATGCTCCTGATTCTAACCCTAATCCTAACCCTAACCCTCACCCGAACACTGACCCTCGATTCTACGAAAGCTAACCCTATACCTAACCCTAACCCTGAACCTATCCTTAAATGCACTCGATTTTAAACCCTCACCCTAAACATAAACCTAACCCTATCCCTAATCCTAACCCTAAATGCACTGGATTCTAACCATAACTCTAACCCTAATGTGCTCGATTATAACCCTAACACTAAATCGTCAATCTCAACACTAAGCCTAACCCTACATGCACTCGACTCTAACCCAAAAGGCAATCCTGAACCTAAGCCTAAACCTAAACCTCGATTCTACCAACACAAACCCTAACCCTAACCCTAAGCTTAAATATAGTGGATTCTAGCCATAACTCTAACCCTAATGTGCTCGATTCTAAGTCTAACACTAAATCGTCAATCTCAACACTGACCCTAACTCTAAATGCACTCAGTTGTAACCCAAAAGGCAATCCTCACCCTACGCCTAACCCTAAACTTCGATTCTACCAACACAAACCCTAAGCCTAATCCTAACCCTACCGCTACCCCTACCCCTAAATGCTCTCTAACCCTACCCCTACCCCTTACACTAACCCTAACCCTAACGAATTCTAACCAAAACTCTATCCCTAAATGTGCTCGATTCTAACCCAAACACTAAATCGTCAATTTCAACACTATCCCTAACCCTAAATGCACTCGACTGTAACCCAAGAGCCATTCCTGACCCTAAGCCTAACCCTAAACCTCGATTCTACCAACACAAACCTTAACCCTAATCCTAACCCTACTCCTACGCCTACCCCTAAATGCACTCTAAACCATAACCTGATGCAAAGCAGACCACTAAAAATGTGCCTGATTCTAACCCTAACCCTAACCCTAAGCCTGTCCTTAAGCCTAACCCTCGAATCTACGAAAGCGAACGCTATACCTAACTCTAACCCTAGCACTATCCTTAAATGCTCTCGATTTAAACCCTGACCCTCAATCTAACCCTAACCCTAACGCTAACCCTAAATGCACTGAATTCTAAGCATAACTCTCACCCTAAATGTGCTCGATTCAAAGCCTAACACTAAATCGTCAATTTGAACACTAACCCAAAGCCTAAATACACTCGATTCTGATACAAAATGCAATCCTGACCCTAAGCCTAAACCTCAACCTCGATTCTACCAACACAAACCTAAACCCTAATCCTAACCCTATCCCTTCCACTAGCCCTAAAAGCACTTTAACCCTAATCCTCACCCTAACGCTATCACTAAAACTGTGCTTCATTCTAACCCTAACCCTCACCCTAAGCCTAACCCAAAGCCTAACCCTCGATTCTACGAAAGCTAACCCTCAACCTAACTCGAACCCTAGCACTATCCTTAATGCTCTCGATTCTAACCCTGACCCTAAACCTAACCCTAACCCTAACCCTAACCCTTAATGCACTGAATTCTAATCATAACTCTATCCCTACATGGGCCTGATTCTAACGCTATAACTAAATCATCAATTTCAACACTAACCCTAAGCCCAAATGCTCTGAATTGTGACCCCAAATGCTCTCCTGACCCTAAGCCTAACCCAAAACCTCCATTCTACCAACACAAACCCTAACCCTAATCCTAACCCAACTCCTCCCCTACCCCTAAATGCACTCAAACCCTGACTCTAACCAAAACCCTAACGCTGAAAATGCTCCTGATTCTAACCCTAATCCTAACCCTAACCCTCACCCGAACACTGACCCTCGATTCTACGAAAGCTAACCCTATACCTAACCCTAACCCTGAACCTATCCTTAAATGCACTCGATTTTAAACCCTCACCCTAAACATAAACCTAACCCTATCCCTAATCCTAACCCTAAATGCAGTGGATTCTAACCATAACTCTAACCCTAATGTGCTCGATTATAACCCTAACACTAAATCGTCAATCTCAACACTAAGCCTAACATTAAATGCACTCGACTATAACGCAAAAGGCAATCCTGACCCTAAGCCTAAGCCTAAACCTCGATTCTACCAACACAAACCCTAACCCTAACCCTAAGCTTAAATATAGTGGATTCTAGCCATAACTCTAACCCTAATGTGCTCGATTCTAAGTCTAACACTAAATCGTCAATCTCAACACTGACCCTAACTCTAAATGCACTCAGTTGTAACCCAAAAGGCAATCCTCACCCTACGCCTAACCCTAAACTTCGATTCTACCAACACAAACCCTAAGCCTAATCCTAACCCTACCGCTACCCCTACCCCTAAATGCTCTCTAACCCTACCCCTACCCCTTACACTAACCCTAACCCTAACGAATTCTAACCAAAACTCTATCCCTAAATGTGCTCGATTCTAACCCAAACACTAAATCGTCAATTTCAACACTATCCCTAACCCTAAATGCACTCGACTGTAACCCAAGAGCCATTCCTGACCCTAAGCCTAACCCTAAACCTCGATTCTACCAACACAAACCTTAACCCTAATCCTAACCCTACTCCTACGCCTACCCCTAAATGCACTCTAAACCATAACCTGATGCAAAGCAGACCACTAAAAATGTGCCTGATTCTAACCCTAACCCTAACCCTAAGCCTATCCTTAAGCCTAACCCTCGAATCTACGAAAGCGAACGCTATACCTAACTCTAACCCTAGCACTATCCTTAAATGCTCTCGATTTTAACCCTGACCCTCAATCTAACCCTAACCCTAACGCTAACCCTAAATGCACTGAATTCTAAGCATAACTCTCACCCTAAATGTGCTCGATTCAAAGCCTAACACTAAATCGTCAATTTGAACACTAACCCAAAGCCTAAATACACTCGATTCTGATACAAAATGCAATCCTGACCCTAAGCCTAAACCTCAACCTCGATTCTACCAACACAAACCTAAACCCTAATCCTAACCCTATCCCTTCCACTAGCCCTAAAAACACTTTAACCCTAATCCTCACCCTAACGCTATCACTAAAACTGTGCTTCATTCTAACCCTAACCCTCACCCTAAGCCTAACCCAAAGCCTAACCCTCGATTCTACGAAAGCTAACCCTCAACCTAACTCTAACCCTAGCACTATCCTTAATGCTCTCGATTCTAACCCTGACCCTAAACCTAACCCTAACCCTAACCCTAACCCTTAATGCACTGAATTCTAATCATAACTCTATCCCTACATGGGCCTGATTCTAACGCTATAACTAAATCATCAATTTCAACACTAACCCTAAGCCCAAATGCTCTGAATTGTGACCCCAAATGCTCTCCTGACCCTAAGCCTAACTCAAAACCTCGATTCTACCAACACAAACCCTAACCCTAATCCTAACCCAACGCCTCCCCTACCCCTAAATGCACTCAAACCCTGACCCTAACCCCAACCCTAACGCTGAAAATGCTCCTGATTCTAACCCTAATCCTAACCCTAACCCTCACCCGAACACTGACCCTCGATTCTACGAAAGCTAACCCTATACCTAACCCTAACCCTAACCCTATCCTTAAATGCACTCGATTCGAAACCCTCACCCTAAACATAAACCTCACCCTATCCCTAATCCTCACCCTAAATGCACTGGATTCTAACCATAACTCTAACCCTAATGTGCTCGATTATAACCCTAACACTAAATCGTCAATCTCAACACTAAGCCTAACCCTAAATGCACTCGACTCTAACCCAAAAGGCAATCCTGACCCTAAGCCTAACCCTAAACCTCGATTCTACCAACACAAACCCTAACCCTAACCCTAAGCTTAAATATAGTGGATTCTAGCCATAACTCTAACCCTAATGTGCTCGATTCTAAGTCTAACACTAAATCGTCAATCTCAACACTGACCCTAACTCTAAATGCACTCAATTGTAACCCAAAAGGCAATCCTCACCCTACGCCTAACCCTAAACTTCGATTCTACCAACACAAACCCTAAGCCTAATCCTAACCCTACCGCTACCCCTACCCCTAAATGCTCTCTAACCCTACCCCTACCCCTTACACTAACCCTAACCCTAACGAATTCTAACCAAAACTCTATCCCTAAATGTGCTCGATTCTAACCCAAACACTAAATCGTCAATTTCAACACTATCCCTAACCCTAAATGCACTCGACTGTAACCCAAGAGCCATTCCTGACCCTAAGCCTAACCCTAAACCTCGATTCTACCAACACAAACCTTAACCCTAATCCTAACCCTACTCCTACGCCTACCCCTAAATGCACTCTAAACCATAACCTGATGCAAAGCAGACCACTAAAAATGTGCCTGATTCTAACCCTAACCCTAACCCTAAGCCTATCCTTAAGCCTAACCCTCGAATCTACGAAAGCGAACGCTATACCTAACTCTAACCCTAGCACTATCCTTAAATGCTCTCGATTTTAACCCTGACCCTCAATCTAACCCTAACCCTAACGCTAACCCTAAATGCACTGAATTCTAAGCATAACTCTCACCCTAAATGTGCTCGATTCAAAGCCTAACACTAAATCGTCAATTTGAACACTAACCCAAAGGCTAAATACACTCGATTCTGATACAAAATGCAATCCTGACCCTAAGCCTAAACCTCAACCTCGATTCTACCAACACAAACCTAAACCCTAATCCTAACCCTATCACTTCCACTAGCCCTAAAAGCACTTTAACCCTAATCCTCACCCTGACGCTATCACTAAAACTGTGCTTCATTCTAACCCTAACCCTCACCCTAAGCCTAACCCAAAGCCTAACCCTCGATTCTACGAAAGCTAACCCTCAACCTAACTCTAACCCTAGCACTATCCTTAATGCTCTCGATTCTAACCCTGACCCTAAACCTAACCCTAACCCTAACCCTAACCCTACATGCACTGAATTCTAATCATAACTCTATCCCTACATGGGCCTGATTCTAACGCTATAACTAAATCATCAATTTCAACACTAACCCTAAGCCCAAATGCTCTGAATTGTGACCCCAAATGCTCTCCTGACCCTAAGCCTAACCCAAAACCTCCATTCTACCAACACAAACCCTAACCCTAATCCTAACCCAACTCCTCCCCTACCCCTAAATGCACTCAAACCCTGACCCTAACCAAAACCCTAACGCTGAAAATGCTCCTGATTCTAACCCTAATCCTAACCCTAACCCTCACCCGAACACTGACCCTCGATTCTACGAAAGCTAACCCTATACCTAACCCTAACCCTGAACCTATCCTTAAATGCACTCGATTTTAAACCCTCACCCTAAACATAAACCTAACCCTATCCCTAATCCTAACCCTAAATGCACTGGATTCTAACCATAACTCTAACCCTAATGTGCTCGATTATAACCCTAACACTAAATCGTCAATCTCAACACTAAGCCTAACATTAAATGCACTCGACTATAACGCAAAAGGCAATCCTGACCCTAAGCCTAAGCCTAAACCTCGATTCTACCAACACAAACCCTAACCCTAACCCTAAGCTTAAATATAGTGGATTCTAGCCATAACTCTAACCCTAATGTGCTCGATTCTAAGTCTAACACTAAATCGTCAATCTCAACACTGACCCTAACTCTAAATGCACTCAGTTGTAACCCAAAAGGCAATCCTCACCCTACGCCTAACCCTAAACTTCGATTCTACCAACACAAACCCTAAGCCTAATCCTAACCCTACCGCTACCCCTACCCCTAAATGCTCTCTAACCCTACCCCTACCCCTTACACTAACCCTAACCCTAACGAATTCTAACCAAAACTCTATCCCTAAATGTGCTCGATTCTAACCCAAACACTAAATCGTCAATTTCAACACTATCCCTAACCCTAAATGCACTCGACTGTAACCCAAGAGCCATTCCTGACCCTAAGCCTAACCCTAAACCTCGATTCTACCAACACAAACCTTAACCCTAAACCTAACCCTACTCCTACGCCTACCCCTAAATGCACTCTAAACCATAACCTGATGCAAAGCAGACCACTAAAAATGTGCCTGATTCTAACCCTAACCCTAACCCTAAGCCTATCCTTAAGCCTAACCCTCGAATCTACGAAAGCGAACGCTATACCTAACTCTAACCCTAGCACTATACTTAAATGCTCTCGATTTTAACCCTGACCCTCAATCTAACCCTAACCCTAACGCTAACCCTAAATGCACTGAATTCTAAGCATAACTCTCACCCTAAATGTGCTCGATTCAAAGCCTAACACTAAATCGTCAATTTGAACACTAACCCAAAGCCTAAATACACTCGATTCTGATACAAAATGCAATCCTGACCCTAAGCCTAAACCTCAACCTCGATTCTACCAACACAAACCTAAACCCTAATCCTAACCCTATCACTTCCACTAGCCCTAAAAGCACTTTAACCCTAATCCTCACCCTAACGCTATCACTAAAACTGTGCTTCATTCTCACCCTAACCCTCACCCTAAGCCTAACCCAAAGCCTAACCCTCGATTCTACGAAAGCTAACCCTCAACCTAACTCTAACCCTAGCACTATCCTTAATGCTCTCGATTCTAACCCTGACCCTAAACCTAACCCTAACCCTAACCCTAACCCTTAATGCACTGAATTCTAATCATAACTCTATCCCTACATGGGCCTGATTCTAACGCTATAACTAAATCACCAATTTCAACACTAACCCTAAGCCCAAATGCTCTGAATTATGACCCCAAATGCTCTCCTGACCCTAAGCCTAACCCAAAACCTCGATTCTACCAACACAAACCCTAACCCTAATCCTAACCCAACTGCTCCCCTACCCCTAAATGCACTCAAACCCTGACCCTAACCCCAACCCTAACGCTGAAAATGCTCCTGATTCTAACCCTAATCCTAACCCTAACCCTCACCCGAACACTGACCCTCGATTCTACGAAAGCTAACCCTATACCTAACCCTAACCCTAACCCTATCCTTAAATGCATTCGATTTTAAACCCTCACCCTAAACATAAACCTAACCCTATCCCTAATCCTCACCCTAAATGCACTGGATTCTAACCATAACTCTAACCCTAATGTGCTCGATTATAACCCTAACACTAAATCGTCAATCTCAACACTAAGCCTAACATTAAATGCACTCGACTATAACGCAAAAGGCAATCCTGACCCTAAGCCTAAGCCTAAACCTCGATTCTACCAACACAAACCCTAACCCTAACCCTAAGCTTAAATATAGTGGATTCTAGCCATAACTCTAACCCTAATGTGCTCGATTCTAAGTCTAACACTAAATCGTCAATCTCAACACTGACCCTAACTCTAAATGCACTCAGTTGTAACCCAAAAGGCAATCCTCACCCTACGCCTAACCCTAAACTTCGATTCTACCAACACAAACCCTAAGCCTAATCCTAACCCTACCGCTACCCCTACCCCTAAATGCTCTCTAACCCTACCCCTACCCCTTACACTAACCCTAACCCTAACGAATTCTAACCAAAACTCTATCCCTAAATGTGCTCGATTCTAACCCAAACACTAAATCGTCAATTTCAACACTATCCCTAACCCTAAATGCACTCGACTGTAACCCAAGAGCCATTCCTGACCCTAAGCCTAACCCTAAACCTCGATTCTACCAACACAAACCTTAACCCTAATCCTAACCCTACTCCTACGCCTACCCCTAAATGCACTCTAAACCATAACCTGATGCAAAGCAGAACACTAAAAATGTGCCTGATTCTAACCCTAACCCTAACCCTAAGCCTATCCTTAAGCCTAACCCTCGAATCTACGAAAGCGAACGCTATACCTAACTCTAACCCTAGCACTATCCTTAAATGCTCTCGATTTTAACCCTGACCCTCAATCTAACCCTAACCCTAACGCTAACCCTAAATGCACTGAATTCTAAGCATAACTCTCACCCTAAATGTGCTCGATTCAAAGCCTAACGCTAAATCGTCAATTTGAACACTAACCCAAAGCCTAAATACACTCGATTCTGATACAAAATGCAATCCTGACCCTAAGGCTAAACGGAAACCTCGATTCTACCAACACAAACCTAAACCCTAATCCTAACCCTATCCCTTCCACTAGCCCTAAAAGCACTTTAACCCTAATCCTCACCCTAACGCTATCACTAAAACTGTGCTTCATTCTAACCCTAACCCTCACCCTAAGCCTAACCCAAAGCCTAACCCTCGATTCTACGAAAGCTAACCCTCAACCTAACTCTAACCCTAGCACTATCCTTAATGCTCTCGATTCTAACCCTGACCCTAAACCTAACCCTAACCCTAACCCTAACCCTTAATGCACTGAATTCTAATCATAACTCTATCCCTACATGGGCCTGATTCTAACGCTATAACTAAATCATCAATTTCAACACTAACCCTAAGCCCAAATGCTCTGAATTGTGACCCCAAATGCTCTCCTGACCCTAAGCCTAACTCAAAACCTCGATTCTACCAACACAAACCCTAACCCTAATCCTAACCCAACTCCTCCCCTACCCCTAAATGCACTCAAACCCTGACCCTAACCCCAACCCTAACGCTGAAAATGCTCCTGATTCTAACCCTAATCCTAACCCTAACCCTCACCCGAACACTGACCCTCGATTCTACGAAAGCTAACCTTATACCTAACCCTAACCCTAACCCTATCCTTAAATGCACTCGATTCGAAACCCTCACCCTAAACATAAACCTCACCCTATCCCTAATCCTCACCCTAAATGCACTGGATTCTAACCATAACTCTAACCCTAATGTGCTCGATTATAACCCTAACACTAAATCGTCAATCTCAACACTAAGCCTAACCCTAAATGCACTCGACTCTAACCCAAAAGGCAATCCTGACCCTAAGCCTAAGCCTAAACCTCGATTCTACCAACACAAACCCTAACCCTAACCCTAAGCTTAAATATAGTGGATTCTAGCCATAACTCTAACCCTAATGTGCTCGATTCTAAGTCTAACACTAAATCGTCAATCTCAACACTGACCCTAACTCTAAATGCACTCAGTTGTAACCCAAAAGGCAATCCTCACCCTACGCCTAACCCTAAACTTCGATTCTACCAACACAAACCCTAAGCCTAATCCTAACCCTACCGCTACCCCTACCCCTAAATGCTCTCTAACCCTACCCCTACCCCTTACACTAACCCTAACCCTAACGAATTCTAACCAAAACTCTATCCCTAAATGTGCTCGATTCTAACCCAAACACTAAATCGTCAATTTCAACACTATCCCTAACCCTAAATGCACTCGACTGTAACCCAAGAGCCATTCCTGACCCTAAGCCTAACCCTAAACCTCGATTCTACCAACACAAACCTTAACCCTAATCCTAACCCTACTCCTACGCCTACCCCTAAATGCACTCTAAACCATAACCTGATGCAAAGCAGACCACTAAAAATGTGCCTGATTCTAACCCTAACCCTAACCCTAAGCCTATCCTTAAGCCTAACCCTCGAATCTACGAAAGCGAACGCTATACCTAACTCTAACCCTAGCACTATCCTTAAATGCTCTCGATTTTAACCCTGACCCTCAATCTAACCCTAACCCTAACGCTAACCCTAAATGCACTGAATTCTAAGCATAACTCTCACCCTAAATGTGCTCGATTCAAAGCCTAACACTAAATCGTCAATTTGAACACTAACCCAAAGCCTAAATACACTCGATTCTGATACAAAATGCAATCCTGACCCTAAGCCTAAACCTCAACCTCGATTCTACCAACACAAACCTAAACCCTAATCCTAACCCTATCCCTTCCACTAGCCCTAAAAGCACTTTAACCCTAATCCTCACCCTAACGCTATCACTAAAACTGTGCTTGATTCTAACCCTAACCCTCACCCTAAGCCTTACCCAAAGCCTAACCCTCGATTCTACGAAAGCTAACCCTCAACCTAACTCTAACCCTAGCACTATCCTTAATGCTCTCGATTCTAACCCTGACCCTAAACCTAACCCTAACCCTAACCCTAACCCTTAATGCACTGAATTCTAATCATAACTCTATCCCTACATGGGCCTGATTCTAACGCTATAACTAAATCATCAATTTCAACACTAACCCTAAGCCCAAATGCTCTGAATTGTGACCCCAAATGCTCTCCTGACCCTAAGCCTAACTCAAAACCTCGATTCTACCAACACAAACCCTAACCCTAATCCTAACCCAACTCCTCCCCTACCCCTAAATGCACTCAAACCCTGACCCTAACCCCAACCCTAACGCTGAAAATGCTCCTGATTCTAACCCTAATCCTAACCCTAACCCTCACCCGAACACTGACCCTCGATTCTACGAAAGCTAACCCTATACCTAACCCTAACCCTAACCCTATCCTTAAATGCACTCGATTTTAAACCCTCACCCTAAACATAAACCAAACCCTATCCCTAATCCTCACCCTAAATGCACTGGATTCTAACCATAACTCTAACCCTAATGTGCTCGATTATAACCCTAACACTAAATCGTCAATCTCAACACTAAACCTAACATTAAATGCACTCGACTATAACGCAAAAGGCAATCCTGACCCTAAGCCTAAGCCTAAACCTCGATTCTACCAACACAAACCCTAACCCTAACCCTAAGCTTAAATATAGTGGATTCTAGCCATAACTCTAACCCTAATGTGCTCGATTCTAAGTCTAACACTAAATCGTCAATCTCAACACTGACCCTAACTCTAAATGCACTCAGTTGTAACCCAAAAGGCAATCCTCACCCTACGCCTAACCCTAAACTTCGATTCTACCAACACAAACCCTAAGCCTAATCCTAACCCTACCGCTACCCCTACCCCTAAATGCTCTCTAACCCTACCCCTACCCCTTACACTAACCCTAACCCTAACGAATTCTAACCAAAACTCTATCCCTAAATGTGCTCGATTCTAACCCAAACACTAAATCGTCAATTTCAACACTATCCCTAACCCTAAATGCACTCGACTGTAACCCAAGAGCCATTCCTGACCCTAAGCCTCACCCTAAACCTCGATTCTACCAACACAAACCTTAACCCTAATCCTAACCCTACTCCTACGCCTACCCCTAAATGCACTCTAAACCATAACCTGATGCAAAGCAGACCACTAAAAATGTGCCTGATTCTAACCCTAACCCTAACCCTAAGCCTATCCTTAAGCCTAACCCTCGAATCTACGAAAGCGAACGCTATACCTAACTCTAACCCTAGCACTATCCTTAAATGCTCTCGATTTTAACCCTGACCCTCAATCTAACCCTAACCCTAACGCTAACCCTAAATGCACTGAATTCTAAGCATAACTCTCACCCTAAATGTGCTCGATTCAAAGCCTAACACTAAATCGTCAATTTGAACACTAACCCAAAGCCTAAATACACTCGATTCTGATACAAAATGCAATCCTGACCCTAAGCCTAAACCTCAACCTCGATTCTACCAACACAAACCTAAACCCTAATCCTAACCCTATCCCTTCCACTAGCCCTAAAAGCACTTTAACCCTAATCCTCACCCTAACGCTATCACTAAAACTGTGCTTCATTCTAACCCTAACCCTCACCCTAAGCCTAACCCAAAGCCTAACCCTCGATTCTACGAAAGCTAACCCTCAACCTAACTCTAACCCTAGCACTATCCTTAATGCTCTCGATTCTAACCCTGACCCTAAACCTAACCCTAACCCTAACCCTAACCCTTAATGCACTGAATTCTAATCATAACTCTATCCCTACATGGGCCTGATTCTAACGCTATAACTAAATCATCAATTTCAACACTAACCCTAAGCCCAAATGCTCTGAATTGTGACCCCAAATGCTCTCCTGACCCTAAGCCTAACTCAAAACCTCGATTCTACCAACACAAACCCTAACCCTAATCCTAACCCAACTCCTCCCCTACCCCTAAATGCACTCAAACCCTGACCCTAACCCCAACCCTAACGCTGAAAATGCTCCTGATTCTAACCCTAATCCTAACCCTAACCCTCACCCGAACACTGACCCTCGATTCTACGAAAGCTAACCCTATACCTAACCCTAACCCTAACCCTATCCTTAAATGCACTCGATTCGAAACCCTCACCCTAAACATAAACCTCACCCTATCCCTAATCCTCACCCTAAATGCACTGGATTCTAACCATAACTCTAACCCTAATGTGCTCGATTATAACCCTAACACTAAATCGTCAATCTCAACACTAAGCCTAACCCTAAATGCACTCGACTCTAACCCAAAAGGCAATCCTGACCCTAAGCCTAAGCCTAAACCTCGATTCTACCAACACAAACCCTAACCCTAACCCTAAGCTTAAATATAGTGGATTCTAGCCATAACTCTAACCCTAATGTGCTCGATTCTAAGTCTAACACTAAATCGTCAATCTCAACACTGACCCTAACTCTAAATGCACTCAGTTGTAACCCAAAAGGCAATCCTCACCCTACGCCTAACCCTAAACTTCGATTCTACCAACACAAACCCTAAGCCTAATCCTAACCCTACCGCTACCCCCACCCCTAAATGCTCTCTAACCCTACCCCTACCCCTTACACTAACCCTAACCCTAACGAATTCTAACCAAAACTCTATCCCTAAATGTGCTCGATTCTAACCCAAACACTAAATCGTCAATTTCAACACTATCCCTAACCCTAAATGCACTCGACTGTAACCCAAGAGCCATTCCTGACCCTAAGCCTAACCCTAAACCTCGATTCTACCAACACAAACCTTAACCCTAATCCTAACCCTACTCCTACGCCTACCCCTAAATGCACTCTAAACCATAACCTGATGCAAAGCAGACCACTAAAAATGTGCCTGATTCTAACCCTAACCCTAACCCTAAGCCTATCCTTAAGCCTAACCCTCGAATCTACGAAAGCGAACGCTATACCTAACTCTAACCCTAGCACTATCCTTAAATGCTCTCGATTTTAACCCTGACCCTCAATCTAACCCTAACCCTAACGCTAACCCTAAATGCACTGAATTCTAAGCATAACTCTCACCCTAAATGTGCTCGATTCAAAGCCTAACACTAAATCGTCAATTTGAACACTAACCCAAAGCCTAAATACACTCGATTCTGATACAAAATGCAATCCTGACCCTAAGCCTAAACCTCAACCTCGATTCTACCAACACAAACCTAAACCCTAATCCTAACCCTATCCCTTCCACTAGCCCTAAAAGCACTTTAACCCTAATCCTCACCCTAACGCTATCACTAAAACTGTGCTTCATTCTAACCCTAACCCTCACCCTAAGCCTAACCCAAAGCCTAACCCTCGATTCTACGAAAGCTAACCCTCAACCTAACTCTAACCCTAGCACTATCCTTAATGCTCTCGATTCTAACCCTGACCCTAAACCTAACCCTAACCCTAACCCTAACCCTTAATGCACTGAATTCTAATCATAACTCTATCCCTACATGGGCCTGATTCTAACGCTATAACTAAATCATCAATTTCAACACTAACCCTAAGCCCAAATGCTCTGAATTGTGACCCCAAATGCTCTCCTGACCCTAAGCCTAACTCAAAACCTCGATTCTACCAACACAAACCCTAACCCTAATCCTAACCCAACTCCTCCCCTACCCCTAAATGCACTCAAACCCTGACCCTAACCCCAACCCTAACGCTGAAAATGCTCCTGATTCTAACCCTAATCCTAACCCTAACCCTCACCCGAACACTGACCCTCGATTCTACGAAAGCTAACCCTATACCTAACCCTAACCCTAACCCTATCCTTAAATGCACTCGATTTTAAACCCTCACCCTAAACATAAACCTAACCCTATCCCTAATCCTCACCCTAAATGCACTGGATTCTAACCATAACTCTAACCCTAATGTGCTCGATTATAACCCTAACACTAAATCGTCAATCTCAACACTAAGCCTAACATTAAATGCACTCGACTATAACGCAAAAGGCAATCCTGATCCTAAGCCTAAGCCTAAACCTCGATTCTACCAACACAAACCCTAACCCTAACCCTAAGCTTAAATATAGTGGATTCTAGCCATAACTCTAACCCTAATGTGCTCGATTCTAAGTCTAACACTAAATCGTCAATCTCAACACTGACCCTAACTCTAAATGCACTCAGTTGTAACCCAAAAGGCAATCCTCACCCTACGCCTAACCCTAAACTTCGATTCTACCAACACAAACCCTAAGCCTAATCCTAACCCTACCGCTACCCCTACCCCTAAATGCTCTCTAACCCTACCCCTACCCCTTACACTAACCCTAACCCTAACGAATTCTAACCAAAACTCTATCCCTAAATGTGCTCGATTCTAACCCAAACACTAAATCGTCAATTTCAACACTATCCCTAACCCTAAATGCACTCGACTGTAACCCAAGAGCCATTCCTGACCCTAAGCCTAACCCTAAACCTCGATTCTACCAACACAAACCTTAACCCTAATCCTAACCCTACTCCTACGCCTACCCCTAAATGCACTCTAAACCATAACCTGATGCAAAGCAGACCACTAAAAATGTGCCTGATTCTAACCCTAACCCTAACCCTAAGCCTATCCTTAAGCCTAACCCTCGAATCTACGAAAGCGAACGCTATACCTAACTCTAACCCTAGCACTATCCTTAAATGCTCTCGATTTTAACCCTGACCCTCAATCTAACCCTAACCCTAACGCTAACCCTAAATGCACTGAATTCTAAGCATAACTCTCACCCTAAATGTGCTCGATTCAAAGCCTAACACTAAATCGTCAATTTGAACACTAACCCAAAGCCTAAATACACTCGATTCTGATACAAAATGCAATCCTGACCCTAAGCCTAAACCTCAACCTCGATTCTACCAACACAAACCTAAACCCTAATCCTAACCCTATCCCTTCCACTAGCCCTAAAAGCACTTTAACCCTAATCCTCACCCTAACGCTATCACTAAAACTGTGCTTGATTCTAACCCTAACCCTCACCCTAAGCCTTACCCAAAGCCTAACCCTCGATTCTACGAAAGCTAACCCTCAACCTAACTCTAACCCTAGCACTATCCTTAATGCTCTCGATTCTAACCCTGACCCTAAACCTAACCCTAACCCTAACCCTAACCCTTAATGCACTGAATTCTAATCATAACTCTATCCCTACATGGGCCTGATTCTAACGCTATAACTAAATCATCAATTTCAACACTAACCCTAAGCCCAAATGCTCTGAATTGTGACCCCAAATGCTCTCCTGACCCTAAGCCTAACTCAAAACCTCGATTCTACCAACACAAACCCTAACCCTAATCCTAACCCAACTCCTCCCCTACCCCTAAATGCACTCAAACCCTGACCCTAACCCCAACCCTAACGCTGAAAATGCTCCTGATTCTAACCCTAATCCTAACCCTAACCCTCACCCGAACACTGACCCTCGATTCTACGAAAGCTAACCCTATACCTAACCCTAACCCTAACCCTATCCTTAAATGCACTCGATTTTAAACCCTCACCCTAAACATAAACCTAACCCTATCCCTAATCCTCACCCTAAATGCACTGGATTCTAACCATAACTCTAACCCTAATGTGCTCGATTATAACCCTAACACTAAATCGTCAATCTCAACACTAAACCTAACATTAAATGCACTCGACTATAACGCAAAAGGCAATCCTGACCCTAAGCCTAAGCCTAAACCTCGATTCTACCAACACAAACCCTAACCCTAACCCTAAGCTTAAATATAGTGGATTCTAGCCATAACTCTAACCCTAATGTGCTCGATTCTAAGTCTAACACTAAATCGTCAATCTCAACACTGACCCTAACTCTAAATGCACTCAGTTGTAACCCAAAAGGCAATCCTCACCCTACGCCTAACCCTAAACTTCGATTCTACCAACACAAACCCTAAGCCTAATCCTAACCCTACCGCTACCCCTACCCCTAAATGCTCTCTAACCCTACCCCTACCCCTTACACTAACCCTAACCCTAACGAATTCTAACCAAAACTCTATCCCTAAATGTGCTCGATTCTAACCCAAACACTAAATCGTCAATTTCAACACTATCCCTAACCCTAAATGCACTCGACTGTAACCCAAGAGCCATTCCTGACCCTAAGCCTCACCCTAAACCTCGATTCTACCAACACAAACCTTAACCCTAATCCTAACCCTACTCCTACGCCTACCCCTAAATGCACTCTAAACCATAACCTGATGCAAAGCAGACCACTAAAAATGTGCCTGATTCTAACCCTAACCCTAACCCTAAGCCTATCCTTAAGCCTAACCCTCGAATCTACGAAAGCGAACGCTATACCTAACTCTAACCCTAGCACTATCCTTAAATGCTCTCGATTTTAACCCTGACCCTCAATCTAACCCTAACCCTAACGCTAACCCTAAATGCACTGAATTCTAAGCATAACTCTCACCCTAAATGTGCTCGATTCAAAGCCTAACACTAAATCGTCAATTTGAACACTAACCCAAAGCCTAAATACACTCGATTCTGATACAAAATGCAATCCTGACCCTAAGCCTAAACCTCAACCTCGATTCTACCAACACAAACCTAAACCCTAATCCTAACCCTATCCCTTCCACTAGCCCTAAAAGCACTTTAACCCTAATCCTCACCCTAACGCTATCACTAAAACTGTGCTTCATTCTAACCCTAACCCTCACCCTAAGCCTAACCCAAAGCCTAACCCTCGATTCTACGAAAGCTAACCCTCAACCTAACTCTAACCCTAGCACTATCCTTAATGCTCTCGATTCTAACCCTGACCCTAAACCTAACCCTAACCCTAACCCTAACCCTTAATGCACTGAATTCTAATCATAACTCTATCCCTACATGGGCCTGATTCTAACGCTATAACTAAATCATCAATTTCAACACTAACCCTAAGCCCAAATGCTCTGAATTGTGACCCCAAATGCTCTCCTGACCCTAAGCCTAACTCAAAACCTCGATTCTACCAACACAAACCCTAACCCTAATCCTAACCCAACTCCTCCCCTACCCCTAAATGCACTCAAACCCTGACCCTAACCCCAACCCTAACGCTGAAAATGCTCCTGATTCTAACCCTAATCCTAACCCTAACCCTCACCCGAACACTGACCCTCGATTCTACGAAAGCTAACCCTATACCTAACCCTAACCCTAACCCTATCCTTAAATGCACTCGATTCGAAACCCTCACCCTAAACATAAACCTCACCCTATCCCTAATCCTCACCCTAAATGCACTGGATTCTAACCATAACTCTAACCCTAATGTGCTCGATTATAACCCTAACACTAAATCGTCAATCTCAACACTAAGCCTAACCCTAAATGCACTCGACTCTAACCCAAAAGGCAATCCTGACCCTAAGCCTAAGCCTAAACCTCGATTCTACCAACACAAACCCTAACCCTAACCCTAAGCTTAAATATAGTGGATTCTAGCCATAACTCTAACCCTAATGTGCTCGATTCTAAGTCTAACACTAAATCGTCAATCTCAACACTGACCCTAACTCTAAATGCACTCAGTTGTAACCCAAAAGGCAATCCTCACCCTACGCCTAACCCTAAACTTCGATTCTACCAACACAAACCCTAAGCCTAATCCTAACCCTACCGCTACCCCCACCCCTAAATGCTCTCTAACCCTACCCCTACCCCTTACACTAACCCTAACCCTAACGAATTCTAACCAAAACTCTATCCCTAAATGTGCTCGATTCTAACCCAAACACTAAATCGTCAATTTCAACACTATCCCTAACCCTAAATGCACTCGACTGTAACCCAAGAGCCATTCCTGACCCTAAGCCTAACCCTAAACCTCGATTCTACCAACACAAACCTTAACCCTAATCCTAACCCTACTCCTACGCCTACCCCTAAATGCACTCTAAACCATAACCTGATGCAAAGCAGACCACTAAAAATGTGCCTGATTCTAACCCTAACCCTAACCCTAAGCCTATCCTTAAGCCTAACCCTCGAATCTACGAAAGCGAACGCTATACCTAACTCTAACCCTAGCACTATCCTTAAATGCTCTCGATTTTAACCCTGACCCTCAATCTAACCCTAACCCTAACGCTAACCCTAAATGCACTGAATTCTAAGCATAACTCTCACCCTAAATGTGCTCGATTCAAAGCCTAACACTAAATCGTCAATTTGAACACTAACCCAAAGCCTAAATACACTCGATTCTGATACAAAATGCAATCCTGACCCTAAGCCTAAACCTCAACCTCGATTCTACCAACACAACCTAAACCCTAATCCTAACCCTATCCCTTCCACTAGCCCTAAAAGCACTTTAACCCTAATCCTCACCCTAACGCTATCACTAAAACTGTGCTTCATTCTAACCCTAACCCTCACCCTAAGCCTAACCCAAAGCCTAACCCTCGATTCTACGAAAGCTAACCCTCAACCTAACTCTAACCCTAGCACTATCCTTAATGCTCTCGATTCTAACCCTGACCCTAAACCTAACCCTAACCCTAACCCTAACCCTTAATGCACTGAATTCTAATCATAACTCTATCCCTACATGGGCCTGATTCTAACGCTATAACTAAATCATCAATTTCAACACTAACCCTAAGCCCAAATGCTCTGAATTGTGACCCCAAATGCTCTCCTGACCCTAAGCCTAACTCAAAACCTCGATTCTACCAACACAAACCCTAACCCTAATCCTAACCCAACTCCTCCCCTACCCCTAAATGCACTCAAACCCTGACCCTAACCCCAACCCTAACGCTGAAAATGCTCCTGATTCTAACCCTAATCCTAACCCTAACCCTCACCCGAACACTGACCCTCGATTCTACGAAAGCTAACCCTATACCTAACCCCTAACCCTAACCCTATCCTTAAATGCACTCGATTTTAAACCTCACCCTAAACATAAACCTAACCCTATCCCTAATCCTCACCCTAAATGCACTGGATTCTAACCATAACTCTAACCCTAATGTGCTCGATTATAACCCTAACACTAAATCGTCAATCTCAACACTAAGCCTAACATTAAATGCACTCGACTATAACGCAAAAGGCAATCCTGATCCTAAGCCTAAGCCTAAACCTCGATTCTACCAACACAAACCCTAACCCTAACCCTAAGCTTAAATATAGTGGATTCTAGCCATAACTCTAACCCTAATGTGCTCGATTCTAAGTCTAACACTAAATCGTCAATCTCAACACTGACCCTAACTCTAAATTGCACTCAGTTGTAACCCAAAAGGCAATCCTCACCCTACGCCTAACCCTAAACTTCGATTCTACCAACACAAACCTAAGCCTAATCCTAACCCTACCGCTACCCCTACCCCTAAATGCTCTCTAACCCTACCCCTACCCCTTACACTAACCCTAACCCTAACGAATTCCTAACCAAAACTCTATCCCTAAATGTGCTCGATTCTAACCCAAACACTAAATCGTCAATTTCAACACTATCCCTAACCCTAAATGCACTCGACTGTAACCCAAGAGCCATTCCTGACCCTAAGCCTAACCCTAAACCTCGATTCTACCAACACAAACCTTAACCCTAATCCTAACCCTACTCCTACGCCTACCCCTAAATGCACTCTAAACCATAACCTGATGCAAAGCAGACCACTAAAAATGTGCCTGATTCTAACCCTAACCCCTAACCCTAAGCCTATCCTTAAGCCTAACCCTCGAATCTACGAAAGCGAACGCTATACCTAACTCTAACCCTAGCACTATCCTTAAATGCTCTCGATTTTAACCCTGACCCTCAATCTAACCTAACCCTAACGCTAACCCTAAATGCACTGAATTCTAAGCATAACTCTCACCCTAAATGTGCTCGATTCAAAGCCTAACACTAAATCGTCAATTTGAACACTAACCCAAAGCCTAAATACACTCGATTCTGATACAAAATGCAATCCTGACCCTAAGCCTAAACCTCAACCTCGATTCTACCAACACAAACCTAAACCCTAATCCTAACCCTATCCCTTCCACTAGCCCTAAAAGCACTTTAACCCTAATCCTCACCCTAACGCTATCACTAAAACTGTGCTTCATTCTAACCCTAACCCTCACCCTAAGCCTAACCCAAAGCCTAACCCTCGATTCTACGAAAGCTAACCCTCAACCTAACTCTAACCCTAGCACTATCCTTAATGCTCTCGATTCTAACCCTGACCCTAAACCTAACCCTAACCCTAACCCTAACCCTTAATGCACTGAATTCTAATCATAACTCTATCCCTACATGGGCCTGATTCTAACGCTATAACTAAATCATCAATTTCAACACTAACCCTAAGCCCAAATGCTCTGAATTGTGACCCCAAATGCTCTCCTGACCCTAAGCCTAACTCAAAACCTCGATTCTACCAACACAAACCCTAACCCTAATCCTAACCCAACTCCTCCCCTACCCCTAAATGCACTCAAACCCTGACCCTAACCCCAACCCTAACGCTGAAAATGCTCCTGATTCTAACCCTAATCCTAACCCTAACCCTCACCCGAACACTGACCCTCGATTCTACGAAAGCTAACCCTATACCTAACCCTAACCCTAACCCTATCCTTAAATGCACTCGATTTTAAACCCTCACCCTAAACATAAACCTCACCCTATCCCTAATCCTAACCCGAAATGCACTGGATTCTAACCATAACTCTAACCCTAATGTGCTCGATTATAACCCTAACACTAAATCGTCAATCTCAACACTAAGCCTAACCCTAAATGCACTCGACTCTAACCCAAAAGGCAATCCTGACCCTAAGCCTAAGCCTAAACCTCGATTCTACCAACACAAACCCTAACCCTAACCCTAAGCTTAAATATAGTGGATTCTAGCCATAACTCTAACCCTAATGTGCTCGATTCTAAGTCTAACACTAAATCGTCAATCTCAACACTGACCCTAACTCTAAATGCACTCAGTTGTAACCCAAAAGGCAATCCTCACCCTACGCCTAACCCTAAACTTCGATTCTACCAACACAAACCCTAAGCCTAATCCTAACCCTACCGCTACCCCTACCCCTAAATGCTCTCTAACCCTACCCCTACCCCTTACACTAACCCTAACCCTAACGAATTCTAACCAAAACTCTATCCCTAAATGTGCTCGATTCTAACCCAAACACTAAATCGTCAATTTCAACACTATCCCTAACCCTAAATGCACTCGACTGTAACCCAAGAGCCATTCCTGACCCTAAGCCTAACCCTAAACCTCGATTCTACCAACACAAACCTTAACCCTAATCCTAACCCTACTCCTACGCCTACCCCTAAATGCACTCTAAACCATAACCTGATGCAAAGCAGACCACTAAAAATGTGCCTGATTCTAACCCTAACCCTAACCCTAAGCCTATCCTTAAGCCTAACCCTCGAATCTACGAAAGCGAACGCTATACCTAACTCTAACCCTAGCACTATCCTTAAATGCTCTCGATTTTAACCCTGACCCTCAATCTAACCCTAACCCTAACGCTAACCCTAAATGCACTGAATTCTAAGCATAACTCTCACCCTAAATGTGCTCGATTCAAAGCCTAACACTAAATCGTCAATTTGAACACTAACCCAAAGCCTAAATACACTCGATTCTGATACAAAATGCAATCCTGACCCTAAGCCTAAACCTCAACCTCGATTCTACCAACACAAACCTAAACCCTAATCCTAACCCTATCCCTTCCACTAGCCCTAAAAGCACTTTAACCCTAATCCTCACCCTAACGCTATCACTAAAACTGTGCTTGATTCTAACCCTAACCCTCACCCTAAGCCTTACCCAAAGCCTAACCCTCGATTCTACGAAAGCTAACCCTCAACCTAACTCTAACCCTAGCACTATCTTTAATGCTCTCGATTCTAACCCTGACCCTAACCCTAACCCTAACCCTAACCCTAACCCTTAATGCACTGAATTCTAATCATAACTTTATCCCTAAATGGGCCTGATTCTAACGCTATAACTAAATCACCAATTTCAACACTAACCCTAAGCCCAAATGCTCTGAATTATGACCCCAAATGCTCTCCTGACCCTAAGCCTAACCCAAAACCTCGATTCTACCAACACAAACCCTAACCCTAATCCTAACCCAACTCCTCCCCTCCCCCTAAATGCACTCAAACCCTGACCCTAACCCCAACCCTAACGCTGAAAATGCTCCTGATTCTAACCCTAATCCTAACCCTAACCCTCACCCGAACACTGACCCTCGATTCTACGAAAGCTAACCCTATACCTAACCCTAACCCTAACCCTATCCTTAAATGCACTCGATTTTAAACCCTCACCCTAAACATAAACCTAACCCTATCCCTAATCCTCAGCCTAAATGCACTGGATTCTAACCATAACTCTAACCCTAATGTGCTCGATTATAACCCTAACACTAAATCGTCAATCTCAACACTAAGCTTAACCCTAAATGCACTCGACTCTAACCCAAAAGGCAATCCTGACCCTAAGCCTAACCCGAAACCTCGATTCTACCAACACAAACCCTAACCCTAACCCTAAGCTTAAATATAGTGGATTCTAGCCATAACTCTAACCCTAATGTGCTCGATTCTAAGTCTAACACTAAATCGTCAATCTCAACACTAACCCTAACTCTAAATGCACTCAGTTGTAACCCAAAAGGCAATCCTCACCCTACGCCTAACCCTAAACTTCGATTCTACCAACACAAACCCTAAGCCTAATCCTAACCCTACCGCTACCCCTACCCCTAAATGCTCCCTAACCCTACCCCTACCCGTTACACTAACCCTAACCCTAACGAATTCTAACCAAAACTCTATCCCTAAATGTGCTCGATTCTAACCCAAACACTAAATCGTCAATTTCAACACTATCCCTAACCCTAAATGCACTCGACTGTAACCCAAAAGCCATTCCTGACCCTAAGCCTAACCGTACACCTCGATTCTACCAACACAAACCTTAACCCTAATCCTAACCCTACTCCTACGCCTACCCCTAAATGCACTCTAAACCATAACCTGATGCAAAGCAGACCACTAAAAATGTGCCTGATTCTAACCCTAACCCTAACCCTAAGCCTAACCTTAAGCTTAACCCTCGATTCTACGAAAGCGAACGCTAAACCTAACTCTAACCCTAGCACTATCCTTAAATGCTCTCGATTTTAACCCTGACGCTCAACCTGACCCTAACCCTAACGCTAACCCTAAATGCACTGAATTCTAATCATAACTCTCACCCTAAATGTGCTCGATTCAAACCCTAACACTAAATCGTCAATTTGAACACTAACCCAAAGCCTAAATACACTCGATTCTGATCCAAAATGCAATCCTGACCCTAAGCCTAAACCTAAACCTCGATTCTACCAACACAAACCTTAACCCTAATCCTAACCCTATCCCTTCCACTAGCCCTAAAAGCACTTTAACCCTAATCCTCACCCTAACCCCAACACTAAAACTGTACTTGGTTCGAACCCTAACCCTCACCCTAAGCCTAACCCTAAGCCTAACCCTCGATTCTACGAAAGCTAACCCTAAACCTAAATCTAACCCTAGCACTATCCTTAATGCTCTCGATTCTAACCCTGACCCTAAACCTAACCCTAAGACTAACCCTAAACCTAACCCTAAATGCACTGAATTCTGATCATAACTCTATCCCTAAATGTGCCTGATTCTAACGCTATAACTAAATCATCAATTTCAACACTAACCCTAAGCCCAAATGTTCTGAATTATGACCCCAAAGGCTCTCCTGACCCTAAGCCTAACCCAAAACCTCGATTCTACCAGCACAAACCCTAACCCTAATCTTAACCCACCTCCTCCCCTAGCCCTAAATGCACTAAAACCCTGACCCTAACCCCAATCCTAACGCTAAAAATGCTCCTGATTCTAACCCTAATCCTAACCCTAACCCTCACCCGAACACTGACCCTCGATTCTACGAAAGCTAACTCTATACCTAACTCTAACCCTAACACTATCCTTAAATGCACTCGATTCTAACTCTCACCCTAAACATAAACCGAACCCTATCCCTAATCCTCACCCTAAATGCACTGGATTCTAACCATAACTCTAACCCTAATGTGCTCGATTATAACCCTAACACTAAATCGTCAATCTCAACACTAAGCCTAACCCTAAATGCACTCGACTCTAACCCAAAAGGCAATCCTGACCCTAAGCCTAACCCGAAACCTCGATTCTACCAACACAAACCCTAACCCTAACCCTAAGCTTAAATAGAGTGGATTCTAGCCATAACTCTAACCCTAATGTGCTCGATTCTAAGTCTAACACTAAATCGTCAATCTCAACACTAAGCCTAACTCTAAATGCACTCAGTTGTAACCCAAAAGGCAATCCTCACCCTACGCCTAACCCTAAACTTCGATTCTACCAACACAAATCCTAACCCTACCCCTACCCCTACCCCTAAATGCACTCTAACCCTACCCCTACCCCTTACACTAACCCTAACCCTAACGAATTCTAACCAAAACTCTAACCCTAAATGTGCTCGATTCTAACTCAAACACTAAATCTTCAATTTCAACACTATCCCTAACCCTAAATGCACTCGACTCTAACCCAAAAGTCATTCCTGACCCCAAGCCCAACCCTAAACCTCGATTCTACCAACACAAACCTTAACCCTAATCCTAATCCTGGTCCTACGCCTACCCCTAAATGCACTCTAAGCCATACCCTGATGAAAAGCAGACCACTAAAAATGTGCCTGATTCTAACACTAACCCTAATCCTAAGTCAAACCTTCAGCCTAACCCTCGATTCTACGAAAGCGAACGCTAAACCTATCTCTAACCCTAGCAATATCCTTAAATGCTCTCGATTTTAACCCTGACCCGCAACCTAACCCTAACCCTAAGGCTAACCCTAAATGCACTGAATTCTAAGCATAACTCTCACCCTAAAAGTGCTCGATTCAAACCCTAACACTAAATCGTCAATTTGAACACTAACCCAAAGCCTAAATACACTCGATTCCGATCCAAAATGCAATACTGAGCCTAAGCCTAAACCTAAACCTCGATTCTACCAACACAAACCTTAACCCTAATCCTAACCCTATCCCTTCCACTAGCCCTAAAAGCACTTTAACCCTAATCCTCACCCTAACGCTAACACTAAAACTGTGCTTGATTCTAACCCTAACCCTCACCCTAAGCCTAACCCTAAGCCTAACCCTCGATTCTACGAAAGCTAACCCTAAACCTAACTCTAACCCTAGCACTATCCTTAATGTTCTCGATTCTAACCCTGACCCTAAACCTAACCCTAACCCTAAAGCTAACCCTAAATGCACTGAATTCTAATCATAACTCTATCCCTAAATGTGCCTGATTCTAACGCTATAACTAAGTCATCAATTTCAACACTTACCCTAAGCCCAAATGCTCTGAATTATGACCCCAAATGCTCTCCTGACCCTAAGCCTAACCAAAAACCTCGATTCTACCAACACAAACCCTAACCCTAATCCTAACCCAACTCCTCCCCTACCCCTAAATGCACTCAAACCTTGAAACTAACCCCAACCCTAACGCTAAAAATGCTCCTGATTCTAACCCTAATGTTAACCGTAACCCTCACCCGAACACTGACCCTCGATTCTACGAAAGCTAACCCTATACCTAACTCTAACCCTAACACTATCCTTAAATGCACTCGATTCTAACTCTCACCCTAAACATAAACCTAACCCTATCCCTAATTCTCACCCTAAATGCACTGGATTCTAACCATAACTCTAACCCTAATGTGCTCAATTATAACCCTAACACTAAATCCTCAATCTCAACACTAAGCCTAACCCTAAATGCACTCGACTCTAAGCCAAAAGGCAATCCTGACCCTAACCCTAACCCTAAACCTCGATTCTACCAACACAAACCCTAACCCTAACCCTAAGCTTAAATATAGTGGATTCTAGCCATAACTCTAACCCTAATGTGCTCGATTCTAAGTCTAACACTAAATCGTCAATCTCAACACTAACCCTAACTCTAAATGCACTCACTTGCAACACAAAAGGCAATCCTCACCCTACGCCTAACCCTAAACTTCGATTCTACCAACACAAACCCTAACCCTAATCCTAACCCTACCCCTACCCCTACCCCTAAATGCACTCTAACCCTGCCCCTACCCCTTACACTAACCCTAACCCTAACAAATTCTAACCAAAACTCTAACCCTAAATGTGCTCGACTCTAACCCAAAAGTCATTCCTGACCCCAAGCCCAACCCTAAACCTCGATTCTACCAACACAAACCTTAACCCTAATCCGAACCCTACTCCTACGCCTACCCCTAAATGCACTCTAAGCCATACCCTGATGAAAAGCAGACCACTAAAAATGTGCCTGATTCTAACCCTAACCCTAACCCTAAGCCTAACCTTAAGCTTAACCCTCGATTCTACGAAAGCGAACGCTAAACCTAACTCTAACCGTAGCACTATCCTTAAATGCTCTCGATTTTAACCCTGACGCTCAACCTAACCCTAACCCTAACGCTAACCCTAAATGCACTGAATTCCAAGCATAACTCTCACCCCAAATGTGCTCGATTCAAACCCTAACACTAAATCGTCAATTTGAACACTAACCCAAAGCCTAAATACACTCGATTCTGATCCACAATGCAATCCTGACCCTAAGGCTAAACCTAAACCTCGATTCTACCAACACAAACCTTAACCCTAATCCTAACCCTATCCCTTCCACTAGCCCTAAAAGCACTTTAACCTTAATCCTCACCCTAACCCCAACACTAAAACTGTGCTTGGTTCGAACCCTAACCCTCACCCTAAGCCTAACCCTAAGCCTAACCCTCGATTCTACGAAAGCTAACCCTAAACCTAACTCTAACCCTAGCACTATCCTTAATGCTCTCGATTCTAACCCTGACCCTAAACCTAACCCTAACCCTAAAGCTAACCCTAACCCTAAATGCACTGAATTCTAATCATAACTCTATCCCTAAATGGGCCTGATTCTAACGCTATAACTAAATCACCAATTTCAACACTAACCCTAAGCCCAAATGCTCTGAATTATGACCCCAAATGCTCTCCTGACCCTAAGGCTAACCCAAAACCTCGATTCTATCAACACAAACCCTAACCCTAATCCTAACCCAACTCCTCCCCTAGCCCTAAATGCACTCAAACCCTCACCCTAACCCCAAACCTAACGCTAAAAATGCTCCTGATTCTAACCCTAATCCTAACCCTAACCCTCACCCGAACACTGACCCTCTATTCTACGAAAGCTAACCCTATACCTAACTCTAACCCTAACACCATCCTTAAATGCACTCGATTCTAACCCTCACCCTAAACATAAACCTAACCCTATCCCTAATCCTCACCCTAAATGCACTGGATTCTAACCATAACTCTAACCCTAATGTGCTCGATTATAACCCTAACACTCAATCGTCAATCTCAACACTAAGCCTAACCCTAAATGCACTCGACTCTAACCCAAAAGGCAATCCTGACCCCAAACCTAACCCTAAACCTCGATTTTACCAACACAAACCCTAACCCTAACCCTAAGCTTAAATATAGTGGATTCTAGCCATAACTCTAACCCTAATGTGCTCGCTTCTAAGTCTAACACTAAATCGTCAATCTCAACACTAACCCTAACTCTAAATGCACTCAGTTGTAACCCAAAAGGCAATCCTCACCCTACACCTAACCCTAAACTTCGATTCTACCAACACAAACCCTAACCCTAATCCTAACCCTACCCCTACCCCTACCGCTAAATGCACTCTAACCCTACCCCTACCCCTTACACTAACCCTAACCCTAACGAATTCGAACCAAAACTCTAACCCTAAATGTGCTCGATTCTAACCCAAACACTAAATAGTCAATTTCAACACTATCCCTAACCCTAAATGCACTCGACTCTAACCCAAAAGTCATTCCTGACCCCAAGCCCAACCCTAAACCTCGATTCTACCAACACAAACCTTAACCCTAATCCTAACTCTACTCCTACGCCTACCCCTAAATGCACTCTAAGCCATACCCTGAAGAAAAGCAGACCACTAAAAATGTGCCTGATTCTAACCCTAACGCTAACCCTAAGACTAACCTTAAGCTTAACCTTCGATTCTACGAAAGCGAATGCTAAACCTAACTCTAACCCTAGCACTATCCTTAAATGCTCTCGATTTTAACCCTGACCCTCAACCTAACCCTAACCCTAACGTTAACCCTAAATGCACTGAATTCTAAGCATAACTGTCACCCTAAAAGTGCTCGATTCAAACCCTAACACTAAATCGTCAATTTGAACACTAACCCAAAGCCTAAATACACTCGATTCCGATCCAAAATGCAATACTGAGCCTAAGCCTAAACCTAAACCTCGATTCTACCAACACAAACCTTAACCCTAATCCTAACCCTATCCCTTCCACTAGCCCTAAAAGCACTTTAACCCTAATCCTCACCCTAACGCTAACACTAAAACTGTGCTTGATTCTAACCCTAACCCTCACCCTAAGCCTAACCCTAAGCCTAACCCTCGATTCTACGAAAGCTAACCCTAAACCTAACTCTAACCCTAGCACTATCCTTAATGTTCTCGATTCTAACCCTGACCCTAAACCTAACCCTAACCCTAAAGCTAACCCTAAATGCACTGAATTCTAATCATAACTCTATCCCTAAATGTGCCTGATTCTAACGCTATAACTAAGTCATCAATTTCAACACTTACCCTAAGCCCAAATGCTCTGAATTATGACCCCAAATGCTCTCCTGACCCTAAGCCTAACCAAAAACCTCGATTCTACCAACACAAACCCTAACCCTAATCCTAACCCAACTCCTCCCCTACCCCTAAATGCACTCAAACCTTGAAACTAACCCCAACCCTAACGCTAAAAATGCTCCTGATTCTAACCCTAATGTTAACCGTAACCCTCACCCGAACACTGACCCTCGATTCTACGAAAGCTAACCCTATACCTAACTCTAACCCTAACACTATCCTTAAATGCACTCGATTCTAACTCTCACCCTAAACATAAACCTAACCCTATCCCTAATTCTCACCCTAAATGCACTGGATTCTAACCATAACTCTAACCCTAATGTGCTCAATTATAACCCTAACACTAAATCCTCAATCTCAACACTAAGCCTAACCCTAAATGCACTCGACTCTAAGCCAAAAGGCAATCCTGACCCTAACCCTAACCCTAAACCTCGATTCTACCAACACAAACCCTAACCCTAACCCTAAGCTTAAATATAGTGGATTCTAGCCATAACTCTAACCCTAATGTGCTCGATTCTAAGTCTAACACTAAATCGTCAATCTCAACACTAACCCTAACTCTAAATGCACTCACTTGCAACACAAAAGGCAATCCTCACCCTACGCCTAACCCTAAACTTCGATTCTACCAACACAAACCCTAACCCTAATCCTAACCCTACCCCTACCCCTACCCCTAAATGCACTCTAACCCTGCCCCTACCCCTTACACTAACCCTAACCCTAACAAATTCTAACCAAAACTCTAACCCTAAATGTGCTCGACTCTAACCCAAAAGTCATTCCTGACCCCAAGCCCAACCCTAAACCTCGATTCTACCAACACAAACCTTAACCCTAATCCGAACCCTACTCCTACGCCTACCCCTAAATGCACTCTAAGCCATACCCTGATGAAAAGCAGACCACTAAAAATGTGCCTGATTCTAACCCTAACCCTAACCCTAAGCCTAACCTTAAGCTTAACCCTCGATTCTACGAAAGCGAACGCTAAACCTAACTCTAACCGTAGCACTATCCTTAAATGCTCTCGATTTTAACCCTGACGCTCAACCTAACCCTAACCCTAACGCTAACCCTAAATGCACTGAATTCCAAGCATAACTCTCACCCCAAATGTGCTCGATTCAAACCCTAACACTAAATCGTCAATTTGAACACTAACCCAAAGCCTAAATACACTCGATTCTGATCCACAATGCAATCCTGACCCTAAGGCTAAACCTAAACCTCGATTCTACCAACACAAACCTTAACCCTAATCCTAACCCTATCCCTTCCACTAGCCCTAAAAGCACTTTAACCTTAATCCTCACCCTAACCCCAACACTAAAACTGTGCTTGGTTCGAACCCTAACCCTCACCCTAAGCCTAACCCTAAGCCTAACCCTCGATTCTACGAAAGCTAACCCTAAACCTAACTCTAACCCTAGCACTATCCTTAATGCTCTCGATTCTAACCCTGACCCTAAACCTAACCCTAACCCTAAAGCTAACCCTAACCCTAAATGCACTGAATTCTAATCATAACTCTATCCCTAAATGGGCCTGATTCTAACGCTATAACTAAATCACCAATTTCAACACTAACCCTAAGCCCAAATGCTCTGAATTATGACCCCAAATGCTCTCCTGACCCTAAGGCTAACCCAAAACCTCGATTCTATCAACACAAACCCTAACCCTAATCCTAACCCAACTCCTCCCCTAGCCCTAAATGCACTCAAACCCTCACCCTAACCCCAAACCTAACGCTAAAAATGCTCCTGATTCTAACCCTAATCCTAACCCTAACCCTCACCCGAACACTGACCCTCTATTCTACGAAAGCTAACCCTATACCTAACTCTAACCCTAACACCATCCTTAAATGCACTCGATTCTAACCCTCACCCTAAACATAAACCTAACCCTATCCCTAATCCTCACCCTAAATGCACTGGATTCTAACCATAACTCTAACCCTAATGTGCTCGATTATAACCCTAACACTCAATCGTCAATCTCAACACTAAGCCTAACCCTAAATGCACTCGACTCTAACCCAAAAGGCAATCCTGACCCCAAACCTAACCCTAAACCTCGATTTTACCAACACAAACCCTAACCCTAACCCTAAGCTTAAATATAGTGGATTCTAGCCATAACTCTAACCCTAATGTGCTCGCTTCTAAGTCTAACACTAAATCGTCAATCTCAACACTAAGCCTAACTCTAAATGCACTCAGTTGTAACCCAAAAGGCAATCCTCACCCTACACCTAACCCTAAACTTCGATTCTACCAACACAAACCCTAACCCTAATCCTAACCCTACCCCTACCCCTACCGCTAAATGCACTCTAACCCTACCCCTACCCCTTACACTAACCCTAACCCTAACGAATTCGAACCAAAACTCTAACCCTAAATGTGCTCGATTCTAACCCAAACACTAAATAGTCAATTTCAACACTATCCCTAACC
Organism: Notamacropus eugenii; assembly: GCF_028372415.1. NCBI lineage: Eukaryota > Metazoa > Chordata > Mammalia > Diprotodontia > Macropodidae > Notamacropus > Notamacropus eugenii. Next base: position 196,650 of record NW_027325093.1, read on the forward strand.
CTAAATGCACTCGACTCTAACCCAAAAGTCATTCCTGACCCCAAGCCCAACCCTAAACCTCGATTCTACCAACACAAACCTTAACCCTAATCCTAACTCTACTCCTACGCCTACCCCTAAATGCACTCTAAGCCATACCCTGAAGAAAAGCAGACCACTAAAAATGTGCCTGATTCTAACCCTAACGCTAACCCTAAGACTAACCTTAAGCTTAACCTTCGATTCTACGAAAGCGAATGCTAAACCTAACTCTAACCCTAGCACTATCCTTAAATGCTCTCGATTTTAACCCTGACCCTCAACCTAACCCTAACCCTAACGTTAACCCTAAATGCACTGAATTCTAAGCATAACTGTCACCCTAAAAGTGCTCGATTCAAACCCTAACACTAAATCGTCAATTTGAACACTAACCCAAAGCCTAAATACACTCGATTCTGATCCAAAATGCAATACTGAGCCTAAGCCTAAACCTAAACCTCGATTCTACCAACACAAACCTTAACCCTAATCCTAACCCTATCCCTTCCACTAGCCCTAAAAGCACTTTAACCCTAATCCTCACCCTAACCCCAACACTAAAACTGTACTTGGTTCGAACCCTAACCCTCACCCTAAGCCTAACCCTAAGCCTAACCCTCGATTCTACGAAAGCTAACCCTAAACCTAAATCTAACGCTAGCACTATCCTTAATGCTCTCGATTCTAACCCTGACCCTAAACCTAACCCTAAGACTAACCCTAAACCTAACCCTAAATGCACTGAATTCTGATCATAACTCTATCCCTAAATGTGCCTGATTCTAACGCTATAACTAAATCATCAATTTCAACACTAACCCTAAGCCCAAATGTTCTGAATTATGACCCCAAAGGCTCTCCTGACCCTAAGCCTAACCCAAAACCTCGATTCTACCAGCACAAACCCTAACCCTAATCTTAACCCACCTCCTCCCCTAGCCCTAAATGCACTAAAACCCTGACCCTAACCCCAATCCTAACGCTAAAAATGCTCCTGATTCTAACCCTAATCCTAACCCTAACCCTCACCCGAACACTGACCCTCGATTCTACGAAAGCTAACTCTATACCTAACTCTAACCCTAACACTATCCTTAAATGCACTCGATTCTAACTCTCACCCTAAACATAAACCGAACCCTATCCCTAATCCTCACCCTAAATGCACTGGATTCTAACCATAACTCTAACCCTAATGTGCTCGATTATAACCCTAACACTAAATCGTCAATCTCAACACTAAGCCTAACCCTAAATGCACTCGACTCTAACCCAAAAGGCAATCCTGACCCTAAGCCTAACCCGAAACCTCGATTCTACCAACACAAACCCTAACCCTAACCCTAAGCTTAAATAGAGTGGATTCTAGCCATAACTCTAACCCTAATGTGCTCGATTCTAAGTCTAACACTAAATCGTCAATCTCAACACTAAGCCTAACTCTAAATGCACTCAGTTGTAACCCAAAAGGCAATCCTCACCCTACGCCTAACCCTAAACTTCGATTCTACCAACACAAATCCTAACCCTACCCCTACCCCTACCCCTAAATGCACTCTAACCCTACCCCTACCCCTTACACTAACCCTAACCCTAACGAATTCTAACCAAAACTCTAACCCTAAATGTGCTCGATTCTAACTCAAACACTAAATCGTCAATTTCAACACTATCCCTAACCCTAAATGCACTCGACTCTAACCCAAAAGTCATTCCTGACCCCAAGCCCAACCCTAAACCTCGATTCTACCAACACAAACCTTAACCCTAATCCTAATCCTGGTCCTACGCCTACCCCTAAATGCACTCTAAGCCATACCCTGATGAAAAGCAGACCACTAAAAATGTGCCTGATTCTAACACTAACCCTAATCCTAAGTCAAACCTTCAGCCTAACCCTCGATTCTACGAAAGCGAACGCTAAACCTATCTCTAACCCTAGCAATATCCTTAAATGCTCTCGATTTTAACCCTGACCCGCAACCTAACCCTAACCCTAAGGCTAACCCTAAATGCACTGAATTCTGAGCATAACTCTCACCCTAAAAGTGCTCGATTCAAACCCTAACACTAAATCGTCAATTTGAACACTAACCCAAAGCCTAAATACACTCGATTCCGATCCAAAATGCAATACTGAGCCTAAGCCTAAACCTAAACCTCGATTCTACCAACACAAACCTTAACCCTAATCCTAACCCTATCCCTTCCACTAGCCCTAAAAGCACTTTAACCCTAATCCTCACCCTAACGCTAACACTAAAACTGTGCTTGATTCTAACCCTAACCCTCACCCTAAGCCTAACCCTAAGCCTAACCCTCGATTCTACGAAAGCTAACCCTAAACCTAACTCTAACCCTAGCACTATCCTTAATGTTCTCGATTCTAACCCTGACCCTAAACCTAACCCTAACCCTAAAGCTAACCCTAAATGCACTGAATTCTAATCATAACTCTATCCCTAAATGTGCCTGATTCTAACGCTATAACTAAGTCATCAATTTCAACACTTACCCTAAGCCCAAATGCTCTGAATTATGACCCCAAATGCTCTCCTGACCCTAAGCCTAACCAAAAACCTCGATTCTACCAACACAAACCCTAACCCTAATCCTAACCCAACTCCTCCCCTACCCCTAAATGCACTCAAACCTTGAAACTAACCCCAACCCTAACGCTAAAAATGCTCCTGATTCTAACCCTAATGTTAACCGTAACCCTCACCCGAACACTGACCCTCGATTCTACGAAAGCTAACCCTATACCTAACTCTAACCCTAACACTATCCTTAAATGCACTCGATTCTAACTCTCACCCTAAACATAAACCTAACCCTATCCCTAATTCTCACCCTAAATGCACTGGATTCTAACCATAACTCTAACCCTAATGTGCTCAATTATAACCCTAACACTAAATCCTCAATCTCAACACTAAGCCTAACCCTAAATGCACTCGACTCTAAGCCAAAAGGCAATCCTGACCCTAACCCTAACCCTAAACCTCGATTCTACCAACACAAACCCTAACCCTAACCCTAAGCTTAAATATAGTGGATTCTAGCCATAACTCTAACCCTAATGTGCTCGATTCTAAGTCTAACACTAAATCGTCAATCTCAACACTAACCCTAACTCTAAATGCACTCACTTGCAACACAAAAGGCAATCCTCACCCTACGCCTAACCCTAAACTTCGATTCTACCAACACAAACCCTAACCCTAATCCTAACCCTACCCCTACCCCTACCCCTAAATGCACTCTAACCCTGCCCCTACCCCTTACACTAACCCTAACCCTAACAAATTCTAACCAAAACTCTAACCCTAAATGTGCTCGACTCTAACCCAAAAGTCATTCCTGACCCCAAGCCCAACCCTAAACCTCGATTCTACCAACACAAACCTTAACCCTAATCCGAACCCTACTCCTACGCCTACCCCTAAATGCACTCTAAGCCATACCCTGATGAAAAGCAGACCACTAAAAATGTGCCTGATTCTAACCCTAACCCTAACCCTAAGCCTAACCTTAAGCTTAACCCTCGATTCTACGAAAGCGAACGCTAAACCTAACTCTAACCGTAGCACTATCCTTAAATGCTCTCGATTTTAACCCTGACGCTCAACCTAACCCTAACCCTAACGCTAACCCTAAATGCACTGAATTCCAAGCATAACTCTCACCCCAAATGTGCTCGATTCAAACCCTAACACTAAATCGTCAATTTGAACACTAACCCAAAGCCTAAATACACTCGATTCTGATCCACAATGCAATCCTGACCCTAAGGCTAAACCTAAACCTCGATTCTACCAACACAAACCTTAACCCTAATCCTAACCCTATCCCTTCCACTAGCCCTAAAAGCACTTTAACCTTAATCCTCACCCTAACCCCAACACTAAAACTGTGCTTGGTTCGAACCCTAACCCTCACCCTAAGCCTAACCCTAAGCCTAACCCTCGATTCTACGAAAGCTAACCCTAAACCTAACTCTAACCCTAGCACTATCCTTAATGCTCTCGATTCTAACCCTGACCCTAAACCTAACCCTAACCCTAAAGCTAACCCTAACCCTAAATGCACTGAATTCTAATCATAACTCTATCCCTAAATGGGCCTGATTCTAACGCTATAACTAAATCACCAATTTCAACACTAACCCTAAGCCCAAATGCTCTGAATTATGACCCCAAATGCTCTCCTGACCCTAAGGCTAACCCAAAACCTCGATTCTATCAACACAAACCCTAACCCTAATCCTAACCCAACTCCTCCCCTAGCCCTAAATGCACTCAAACCCTCACCCTAACCCCAAACCTAACGCTAAAAATGCTCCTGATTCTAACCCTAATCCTAACCCTAACCCTCACCCGAACACTGACCCTCTATTCTACGAAAGCTAACCCTATACCTAACTCTAACCCTAACACCATCCTTAAATGCACTCGATTCTAACCCTCACCCTAAACATAAACCTAACCCTATCCCTAATCCTCACCCTAAATGCACTGGATTCTAACCATAACTCTAACCCTAATGTGCTCGATTATAACCCTAACACTCAATCGTCAATCTCAACACTAAGCCTAACCCTAAATGCACTCGACTCTAACCCAAAAGGCAATCCTGACCCCAAACCTAACCCTAAACCTCGATTTTACCAACACAAACCCTAACCCTAACCCTAAGCTTAAATATAGTGGATTCTAGCCATAACTCTAACCCTAATGTGCTCGCTTCTAAGTCTAACACTAAATCGTCAATCTCAACACTAACCCTAACTCTAAATGCACTCAGTTGTAACCCAAAAGGCAATCCTCACCCTACACCTAACCCTAAACTTCGATTCTACCAACACAAACCCTAACCCTAATCCTAACCCTACCCCTACCCCTACCGCTAAATGCACTCTAACCCTACCCCTACCCCTTACACTAACCCTAACCCTAACGAATTCGAACCAAAACTCTAACCCTAAATGTGCTCGATTCTAACCCAAACACTAAATAGTCAATTTCAACACTATCCCTAACCCTAAATGCACTCGACTCTAACCCAAAAGTCATTCCTGACCCCAAGCCCAACCCTAAACCTCGATTCTACCAACACAAACCTTAACCCTAATCCTAACTCTACTCCTACGCCTACCCCTAAATGCACTCTAAGCCATACCCTGAAGAAAAGCAGACCACTAAAAATGTGCCTGATTCTAACCCTAACGCTAACCCTAAGATTAACCTTAAGCTTAACCTTCGATTCTACGAAAGCGAATGCTAAACCTAACTCTAACCCTAGCACTATCCTTAAATGCTCTCGATTTTAACCCTGACCCTCAACCTAACCCTAACCCTAACGTTAACCCTAAATGCACTGAATTCTAAGCATAACTGTCACCCTAAAAGTGCTCGATTCAAACCCTAACACTAAATCGTCAATTTGAACACTAACCCAAAGCCTAAATACACTCGATTCTGATCCAAAATGCAATACTGAGCCTAAGCCTAAACCTAAACCTCGATTCTACCAACACAAACCTTACCCCTAATCCTAACCCTATCCCTTCCACTAGCCCTAAAAGCACTTTAACCCTAATCCTCACGCTAACGCTAACACTAAAACTGTGCTTGATTCTAACCCTAACCCTCACCCTAAGCCTAACCCTAAGCCTAACCCTCGATTCTACGAAAGCTAACCCTAAACCTAACTCTAACCCTAGCACTATCCTTAATGCTCTCGATTCTAACCCTGGCCCTAAACCTAACCCTAACCCTAAAGCTAACCCTAAATGCACTGAATTCTAATCATAACTCTATCCCAAAAT